>NW_027477789.1:0-56282 GCF_051020955.1 Megalopta genalis | reverse complement strand
TTCAATATCATGCGAAACACACGATTTCGATTGAAATTCGTGCGAAATATCGATTTTAAACAAACGATTTAGCTTCAAATTCATGCGAAATGAACAGTTTATCTTCAGATTCATGCGAAATACACGAATTAGCTTTAAATCCACGCGAAACATACGATTTAGCTTGAATATCATGCGATAGGAACGATTTCGCTTCAAATTCGTGCGAAATAGCGGTTTTTAACAAACGATTTAGCTTCAAATTTATGCGAAATGAACAATTTAGCTTCAGATTCATGAGAAATACACGAATCAGCTTCAAATTCTCGCAAAACATACGATTTAGCTTCTATATCATGCGAAACACACGATTTCGCTACAAATTCGTGCGATGTAGCGGTTTTTAACAAACGATTTAGCTTCAAATTTATGCGAAATGAACAATTTAGCTTCAGATTCATGCGAAATACACGAATCAGCTCCAAATTCACGCGAAACATACGATTTAGCTTCAATATCATGCGAAACACACGATTTCGCTTCAAATTCGTGCGAAATAACGATTTTAAATAATTGATTTTGCTTCAAATTCATGCGAAGTGAACAGTTTAGCTTCAGACTCATGCGAAATACACGAATTAGCTTTAAATCCACGCGAAACATACGATTTAGTTTCAATATCATGCGAAACACACGATTTCGCTTCAAATTCGAGCGAAATTGCGATTTTAAACAAACGATTTAGCTTCAAATTTATGCGAAATGAACAATTTAGCTTCAGATTCATGCGAAATACACGAATCAGCTTCAAATTCACGCGAAACATACGATTTAGCTTCAATATCATGCGAAACACACGATTTCGCTTCAAATTCGTGCGATGTAGCGGTTTTTAACAAACGATTTAGCTTCAAATTTATGCGAAATGAACAATTTAGCTTCAGATTCATGCGAAATACACGAATTAGATTTAAATCAACGCGAAATATACGATTTAGCTTCAATATCATGCGAAACACACGATTTCGCTTCAAATTCGTGCGATATAGCGATTTTAAACAAAAGATTTAGCTTCAAATTCATGCGAAATGAACAGTTTAGCTTCAGATTCATGCGACATACACGAATCAGCTTCAAATTCACGCGAAACATACGATTTAGCTTCAATATCATGCGAAACACACGATTTCGCTTCAAATTCGTGCGATGTAGCGGTTTTTAACAAACGATTTAGCTTCAAATTTATGCGAAATGAACAATTTAGCTTCAGATTCATGCGAAATACACGAATTAGATTTAAATCAACGCGAAACATACGATTTAGCTTCAATATCATGCGAAACACACGATTTCGCTTCAAATTCCTGCGAAATAGTGATTTTAAACAAAAGATTTAGCTTCAAAATCATGCGAAATGAACAGTTTAGCTTCAGATTCATGCGACATACACGAATCAGCTTCAAATTCACGCGAAACATACGATTTAGCTTCAATATCATGCGAAACACACGATTTCGATTGAAATTCGTGCGAAATAACGATTTTAAATAATTGATTTTGCTTCAAATTCATGCGAAGTGAACAGTTTAGCTTCAGATTCATGCGAAATACACGAATTAGCTTTAAATCCACGCGAAACATACGATTTAGCTTCAATATCATGCGAAACACACGATTTCGCTTCAAATTCGTGCGAAATAGCGATTTTAAACAAACGATTTAGCTTCAAATTGATGCGAAATGAACAATTTAGCTTCAGATTCATGCGGAATACACGAATTAGATTTAAATCAACGCGAAATATACGATTTAGCTTCAATATCATGCGAAAAACACGATTTCGCTTCAAATTCCTGCGAAATAGTGATTTTAAACAAAAGATTTAGCTTCAAATTCATGCGAAATGAACAGTTTAGCTTCAGATTCATGCGACATACACGAATCAGCTTCAAATTCACGCGAAACATACGATTTAGCTTCAATATCATGCGAAACACACGATTTCGATTGAAATTCGTGCGAAATAGCTATTTTAAACAAACGATTTAGCTTCAAATTCATGCGAAATGAACAGTTTAGCTTCAGATTCATGCGAAATACACGAAGTAGCTTTAAATCCACGCGAAACATACGATTTAGCTTGAATATCATGCGAAACACACGATTTCGCTTCAAATTCGTGCGAAATAGCGATTTTAAACAAAAGATTTAGTTTCAAATTCATGCGAAATGAACAGTTTAGCTTCAGATTCATGCGACATACACGAATCAGCTTCAAATTCACGCGAAACATACGATTTAGCTTCAATATCATGCGAAACACACGATTTCGCTTCAAATTCGTGCGATGTAGCGATTATAAATAACTGATTTTGCTCCAAATTCATGCGAAATGAACAGTTTAGCTTCAGATTCATGCGAAATACACGAATCAGCTTCAAATTCACGCGAAACATACGATTTAGCTTCAATATCATGCGAAACACACGATTTCGCTTCAAATTCGTGCGATATAGCGATTTTAAACAAAAGATTTAGCTTCAAATTCATGCGAATGAACAGTTTAGCTTCAGATTCATGCGACATACACGAATCAGCTTCAAATTCACGCGAAACATACGATTTAGCTTCAATATCATGCGAAACACACGATTTCGATTGAAATTCGTGCGAAATAGCTATTTTAAACAAACGATTTAGCTTCAAATTCATGCGAAATGGACAGTTTAGCTTCAGATTCATGCGAAATACACGAAGTAGCTTTAAATCCACGCGAAACATACGATTTAGCTTGAATATCATGCGAAACACACGATTTCGCTTCAAATTCGTGCGAAATAGCGATTTTAAACAAAAGATTTAGTTTCAAATTCATGCGAAATGAACAGTTTAGCTTCAGATTCATGCGACATACACGAATCAGCTTCAAATTCACGCGAAACATACGATTTAGCTTCAATATCATGCGAAACACACGATTTCGTTTCAAATTCGTGCGATGTAGCGATTATAAATAACTGATTTTGCTCCAAATTCATGCGAAATGAACAGTTTAGCTTCAGATTCATGCGAAATACACGAATCAGCTTCAAATTCACGCGAAACATACGATTTAGCTTCAATATCATGCGAAACACACGATTTCGCTTCAAATTCGTGCGATATAGCGATTTTAAACAAAAGATTTAGCTTCAAATTCATGCGAAATGAACAGTTTAGCTTCAGATTCATGCGACATACACGAATCAGCTTCAAATTCACGCGAAACATACGATTTAGCTTCAATATCATGCGAAACACACGATTTCGCTTCAAATTCGTGCGATGTAGCGGTTTTTAACAAACGATTTAGCTTCAAATTTATGCGAAATGAACAATTTAGCTTCAGATTCATGCGAAATACACGAATTAGATTTAAATCAACGCGAAACATACGATTTAGCTTCAATATCATGCGAAACACACGATTTCGCTTCAAATTCCTGCGAAATAGTGATTTTAACAAAAGATTTAGCTTCAAAATCATGCGAAATGAACAGTTTAGCTTCAGATTCATGCGACATACACGAATCAGCTTCAAATTCACGCGAAACATACGATTTAGCTTCAATATCATGCGAAACACACGATTTCGATTGAAATTCGTGCGAAATAACGATTTTAAATAATTGATTTTGCTTCAAATTCATGCGAAGTGAACAGTTTAGCTTCAGATTCATGCGAAATACACGAATTAGCTTTAAATCCACGTGAAACATACGATTTAGCTTCAATATCATGCGAAACACACGATTTCGCTTCAAATTCGTGCGAAATAGCGATTTTAAACAAACGATTTAGCTTCAAATTGATGCGAAATGAACAATTTAGCTTCAGATTCATGCGAAATACACGAATTAGATTTAAATCAACGCGAAATATACGATTTAGCTTCAATATCATGCGAAAAACACGATTTCGCTTCAAATTCCTGCGAAATAGTGATTTTAAACAAAAGATTTAGCTTCAAATTCATGCGAAATGAACAGTTTAGCTTCAGATTCATGCGACATACACGAATCAGCTTCAAATTCACGCGAAACATACGATTTAGCTTCAATATCATGCGAAACACACGATTTCGATTGAAATTCGTGCGAAATAGCTATTTTAAACAAACGATTTAGCTTCAAATTCATGCGAAATGAACAGTTTAGCTTCAGATTCATGCGAAATACACGAAGTAGCTTTAAATCCACGCGAAACATACGATTTAGCTTGAATATCATGCGAAACACACGATTTCGCTTCAAATTCGTGCGAAATAGCGATTTTAAACAAACGATTTAGCTTCAAATTGATGCGAAATGAACAATTTAGCTTTAGATTCATGCGAAATACACGAATTAGATTTAAATCAACGCGAAATATACGATTTAGCTTCAATATCATGCGAAACACACGATTTCGCTTCAAATTCCTGCGAAATAGTGATTTTAAACAAAAGATTTAGCTTCAAATTCATGCGAAATGAACAGTTTAGCTTCAGATTCATGCGACATACACGAATCAGCTTCAAATTCGCGCGAAACATACGATTTAGCTTCAATATCATGGGGAAAAAAAAACACACGATTTCGATTGAAATTCGTGCGAAATAACGATTTTAAATAATTGATTTTGCTTCAAATTCATGCGAAGTGAACAGTTTAGCTTCAGATTCATGCGAAATACACGAATTAGCTTTAAATCCACGCGAAACATACGATTTAGCTTCAATATCATGCGAAACACACGATTTCGCTTCAAATTCGTGCGAAATAGCGATTTTAAACAAACGATTTAGCTTCAAATTGATGCGAAATGAACAATTTAGCTTCAGATTCATGCGAAATACACGAATTAGATTTAAATCAACGCGAAATATACGATTTAGCTTCAATATCATGCGAAACACACGATTTCGCTTCAAATTCCTGCGAAATAGTGATTTTAAACAAAAGATTTAGCTTCAAATTCATGCGAAATGAACAGTTTAGCTTCAGATTCATGCGACATACACGAATCAGCTTCAAATTCACGCGAAACATACGATTTAGCTTCAATATCATGCGAAACACACGATTTCGATTGAAATTCGTGCGAAATATCTATTTTAAACAAACGATTTAGCTTCAAATTCATGCGAAATGAACAGTTTAGCTTCAGATTCATGCGAAATACACGAAGTAGCTTTAAATCCACGCGAAACATACGATTTAGCTTGAATATCATGCGAAACACACGATTTCGCTTCAAATTCGTGCGAAATAGCGATTTTAAACAAACGATTTAGCTTCAAATTGATGCGAAATGAACAATTTAGCTTTAGATTCATGCGAAGTACACGAATTAGATTTAAATCAACGCGAAATATACGATTTAGCTTCAATATCATGCGAAACACACGATTTCGCTTCAAATTCCTGCGAAATAGTGATTTTAAACAAAAGATTTAGCTTCAAATTCATGCGAAATGAACAGTTTAGCTTCAGATTCATGCGACATACACGAATCAGCTTCAAATTCACGCGAAACATACGATTTAGCTTCAATATCATGCGAAACACACGATTTCGCTTCAAATTCGTGCGAAATTGCGATTTTTAACAAACGATTTAGCTTCAAATTTATGCGAAATGAACAATTTAGCTACAGATTCAT
This sequence comes from Megalopta genalis, assembly GCF_051020955.1. Classification (NCBI taxonomy): domain Eukaryota; kingdom Metazoa; phylum Arthropoda; class Insecta; order Hymenoptera; family Halictidae; genus Megalopta; species Megalopta genalis. The sequence continues at coordinate 50,621 of NW_027477789.1, read as the reverse complement.
GCGAAATACACGAATCAGCTTCAAATTCACGCGAAACATACGATTTAGCTTCAATATCATGCGAAACACACGATATCGCTTCAAATTCGTGCGAAATAACGATCTTAAATAATTGATTTTGCTTCAAATTCATGCGAAATGGACAGTTTAGCTTCAGATTCATACGAAATACACGTATTAGCTTTAAATCAACGCGAAACATACGATTTATCTCCAATATCATGCGAAACACACGATTTCGCTTCAAATTCGTGCGAAATAGCGGTTTTTAACAAACGATTTAGCTTCAAATTTATGCGAAATGAACAATTTAGCTTCAGATACATGCGAAATACACGAATCAGCTTCAAATTCACGCGAAACATACGATTTAGCTTCATTATCATGCGAAACACACGATTTCGCTTCAAATTCGTGCGAAATATCGATTTTAAACAAACGATTTAGCTTCAAATTCATGCGAAATGAACAGTTTAGCTTCAGATTCATGCGAAATACACGAATTAGCTTTAAATCCACGCGAAACATACGATTTAGCTTGAATATCATGCGATAGGAACGATTTCGCTTCAAATTCGTGCGAAATAGCGGTTTTTAACAAACGATTTAGCTTCAAATTTATGCGAAATGAACAATTTAGCTTCAGATTCATGAGAAATACACGAATCAGCTTCAAATTCTCGCGAAACATACGATTTAGCTTCAATATCATGCGAAACACACGATTTCGCTACAAATTCGTGCGATGTAGCGGTTTTTAACAAACGATTTAGCTTCAAATTTATGCGAAATGAACAATTTAGCTTCAGATTCATGCGAAATACACGAATCAGCTCCAAATTCACGCGAAACATACGATTTAGCTTCAATATCATGCGAAACACACGATTTCGCTTCAAATTCGTGCGAAATAACGATTTTAAATAATTGATTTTGCTTCAAATTCATGCGAAGTGAACAGTTTAGCTTCAGACTCATGCGAAATACACGAATTAGCTTTAAATCCACGCGAAACATACGATTTAGTTTCAATATCATGCGAAACACACGATTTCGCTTCAAATTCGAGCGAAATTGCGATTTTAAACAAACGATTTAGCTTTAAATTTATGCGAAATGAACAATTTAGCTTCAGATTCATGCGAAATACACGAATCAGCTTCAAATTCACGCGAAACATACGATTTAGCTTCAATATCATGCGAAACACACGATTTCGCTTCAAATTCGTGCGATGTAGCGGTTTTTAACAAACGATTTAGCTTCAAATTTATGCGAAATGAACAATTTAGCTTCAGATTCATGCGAAATATACGAATTAGATTTAAATCAACGCGAAATATACGATTTAGCTTCAATATCATGCGAAACACACGATTTCGCTTCAAATTCGTGCGATATAGCGATTTTAAACAAAAGATTTAGCTTCAAATTCATGCGAAATGAACAGTTTAGCTTCAGATTCATGCGACATACACGAATCAGCTTCAAATTCACGCGAAACATTCGATTTAGCTTCAATATCATGCGAAACACACGATTTCGCTTCAAATTCGTGCGATGTAGCGGTTTTTAACAAACGATTTAGCTTCAAATTTATGCGAAATGAACAATTTAGCTTCAGATTCATGCGAAATACACGAATTAGATTTAAATCAACGCGAAACATACGATTTAGCTTCAATATCATGCGAAACACACGATTTCGCTTCAAATTCCTGCGAAATAGTGATTTTAACAAAAGATTTAGCTTCAAAATCATGCGAAATGAACAGTTTAGCTTCAGATTCATGCGACATACACGAATCAGCTTCAAATTCACGCGAAACATACGATTTAGCTTCAATATCATGCGAAACACACGATTTCGATTGAAATTCGTGCGAAATAACGATTTTAAATAATTGATTTTGCTTCAAATTCATGCGAAGTGAACAGTTTAGCTTCAGATTCATGCGAAATACACGAATTAGCTTTAAATCCACGCGAAACATACGATTTAGCTTCAATATCATGCGAAACACACGATTTCGCTTCAAATTCGTGCGAAATAGCGATTTTAAACAAACGATTTACCTTCAAATTGATGCGAAATGAACAATTTAGCTTCAGATTCATGCGAAATACACGAATTAGATTTAAATCAACGCGAAATATACGATTTAGCTTCAATATCATGCGAAACACACGATTTCGCTTCAAATTCCTGCGAAATAGTGATTTTAAACAAAAGATTTAGCTTCAAATTCATGCGAAATGAACAGTTTAGCTTCAGATTCATGCGACATACACGAATCAGCTTCAAATTCACGCGAAACATACGATTTAGCTTCAATATCATGCGAAACACACGATTTCGATTGAAATTCGTGCGAAATATCTATTTTAAACAAACGATTTAGCTTCAAATTCATGCGAAATGAACAGTTTAGCTTCAGATTCATGCGAAATACACGAAGTAGCTTTAAATCCGCGCGAACATACGATTTAGCTTGAATATCATGCGAAACACACGATTTCGCTTCAAATTCGTGCGAAATAGCGATTTTAAACAAACGATTTAGCTTCAAATTGATGCGAAATGAACAATTTAGCTTTAGATTCATGCGAAGTACACGAATTAGATTTAAATCAACGCGAAATATACGATTTAGCTTCAATATCATGCGAAACACACGATTTCGCTTCAAATTCCTGCGAAATAGTGATTTTAAACAAAAGATTTAGCTTCAAATTCATGCGAAATGAACAGTTTAGCTTCAGATTCATGCGACATACACGAATCAGCTTCAAATTCACGCGAAACATACGATTTAGCTTCAATATCATGCGAAACACACGATTTCGCTTCAAATTCGTGCGAAATTGCGATTTTTAACAAACGATTTAGCTTCAAATTTATGCGAAATGAACAATTTAGCTTCAGATTCATGCGAAATACACGAATCAGCTTCAAATTCACGCGAAACATACGATTTAGCTTCAATATCATGCGAAACACACGATATCGCTTCAAATTCGTGCGAAATAACGATCTTAAATAATTGATTTTGTTTCAAATTCATGCGAAATGGACAGTTTAGCTTCAGATTCATACGAAATACACGTATTAGCTTTAAATCAACGCGAAACATACGATTTATCTCCAATATCATGCGAAACACACGATTTCGCTTCAAATTCGTGCGAAATAGCGGTTTTTAACAAACGATTTAGCTTCAAATTTATGCGAAATGAACAATTTAGCTTCAGATACATGCGAAATACACGAATCAGCTTCAAATTCACGCGAAACATACGATTTAGCTTCAATATCATGCGAAACACACGATTTCGCTTCAAATTCGTGCGAAATATCGATTTTAAACAAACGATTTAGCTTCAAATTCATGCGAAATGAACAGTTTAGCTTCAGATTCATGCGAAATACACGAATTAGCTTTAAATCCACGCGAAACATACGATTTAGCTTGAATATCATGCGATAGGAACGATTTCGCTTCAAATTCGTGCGAAATAGCGGTTTTTAACAAAACGATTTAGCTTCAAATTTATGCGAAATGAACAATTTAGCTTCAGATTCATGAGAAATACACGAATCAGCTTCAAATTCTCGCGAAACATACGATTTAGCTTCAATATCATGCGAAACACACGATTTCGCTACAAATTCGTGCGATGTAGCGGTTTTTAACAAACGATTTAGCTTCAAATTTATGCGAAATGAACAATTTAGCTTCAGATTCATGCGAAATACACGAATCAGCTCCAAATTCACGCGAAACATACGATTTAGCTTCAATATCATGCGAACACACGATTTCGCTTCAAATTCGTGCGAAATAACGATTTTAAATAATTGATTTTGCTTCAAATTCATGCGAAGTGAACAGTTTAGCTTCAGACTCATGCGAAATACACGAATTAGCTTTAAATCCACGCGAAACATACGATTTAGTTTCAATATCATGCGAAACACACGATTTCGCTTCAAATTCGAGCGAAATTGCGATTTTAAACAAACGATTTAGCTTCAAATTTATGCGAAATGAACAATTTAGCTTCAGATTCATGCGAAATACACGAATCAGCTTCAAATTCACGCGAAACATACGATTTAGCTTCAATATCATGCGAAACACACGATTTCGCTTCAAATTCGTGCGATGTAGCGGTTTTTAACAAACGATTTAGCTTCAAATTTATGCGAAATGAACAATTTAGCTTCAGATTCATGCGAAATACACGAATTAGATTTAAATCAACGCGAAATATACGATTTAGCTTCAATATCATGCGAAACACACGATTTCGCTTCAAATTCGTGCGATATAGCGATTTTAAACAAAAGATTTAGCTTCAAATTCATGCGAAATGAACAGTTTAGCTTCAGATTCATGCGACATACACGAATCAGCTTCAAATTCACGCGAACATTCGATTTAGCTTCAATATCATGCGAAACACACGATTTCGCTTCAAATTCGTGCGATGTAGCGGTTTTTAACAAACGATTTAGCTTCAAATTTATGCGAAATGAACAATTTAGCTTCAGATTCATGCGAAATACACGAATTAGATTTAAATCAACGCGAAACATACGATTTAGCTTCAATATCATGCGAAACACACGATTTCGCTTCAAATTCCTGCGAAATAGTGATTTTAAACAAAAGATTTAGCTTCAAAATCATGCGAAATGAACAGTTTAGCTTCAGATTCATGCGACATACACGAATCAGCTTCAAATTCACGCGAAACATACGATTTAGCTTCAATATCATGCGAAACACACGATTTCGATTGAAATTCGTGCGAAATAACGATTTTAAATAATTGATTTTGCTTCAAATTCATGCGAAGTGAACAGTTTAGCTTCAGATTCATGCGAAATACACGAATTAGCTTTAAATCCACGCGAAACATACGATTTAGCTTCAATATCATGCGAAACACACGATTTCGCTTCAAATTCGTGCGAAATAGCGATTTTAAACAAACGATTTACCTTCAAATTGATGCGAAATGAACAATTTAGCTTCAGATTCATGCGAAATACACGAATTAGATTTAAATCAACGCGAAATATACGATTTAGATTCAATATCATGCGAAACACACGATTTCGCTTCAAATTCCTGCGAAATAGTGATTTTAAACAAAAGATTTAGCTTCAAATTCATGCGAAATGAACAGTTTAGCTTCAGATTCATGCGACATACACGAATCAGCTTCAAATTCACGCGAAACATACGATTTAGCTTCAATATCTTGCGAAACACACGATTTCGATTGAAATTCGTGCGAAATATCTATTTTAAACAAACGATTTAGCTTCAAATTCATGCGAAATGAACAGTTTAGCTTCAGATTCATGCGAAATACACGAATTAGCTTTAAATCCACGCGAAACATACGATTTAGCTTGAATATCATGCGATAGGAACGATTTCGCTTCAAATTCGTGCGAAATAGCGGTTTTTAACAAACGATTTAGCTTCAAATTTATGCGAAATGAACAATTTAGCTTCAGATTCATGAGAATACACGAATCAGCTTCAAATTCTCGCGAAACATACGATTTAGCTTCAATATCATGCGAAACACACGATTTCGCTACAAATTCGTGCGATGTAGCGGTTTTTAACAAACGATTTAGCTTCAAATTTATGCGAAATGAACAATTTAGCTTCAGATTCATGCGAAATACACGAATCAGCTCCAAATTCACGCGAAACATACGATTTAGCTTCAATATCATGCGAAACACACGATTTCGCTTCAAATTCGTGCGAAATAACGATTTTAAATAATTGATTTTGCTTCAAATTCATGCGAAATGGACAGTTTAGCTTCAGATTCATACGAAATACACGTATTAGCTTTAAATCAACGCGAAACATACGATTTATCTCCAATATCATGCGAAACACACGATTTCGCTTCAAATTCGTGCGAAATAGCGGTTTTTAACAAACGATTTAGCTTCAAATTTATGCGAAATGAACAATTTAGCTTCAGATACATGCGAAATACACGAATCAGCTTCAAATTCACGCGAAACATACGATTTAGCTTCAATATCATGCGAAACACACGATTTCGCTTCAAATTCGTGCGAAATATCGATTTTAAACAAACGATTTAGCTTCAAATTCATGCGAAATGAACAGTTTAGCTTCAGATTCATGCGAAATACACGAATTAGCTTTAAATCCACGCGAAACATACGATTTAGCTTGAATATCATGCGATAGGAACGATTTCGCTTCAAATTCGTGCGAAATAGCGGTTTTTAACAAACGATTTAGCTTCAAATTTATGCGAAATGAACAATTTAGCTTCAGATTCATGAGAAATACACGAATCAGCTTCAAATTCTCGCGAAACATACGATTTAGCTTCAATATCATGCGAAACACACGATTTCGCTACAAATTCGTGCGATGTAGCGGTTTTTAACAAACGATTTAGCTTCAAATTTATGCGAAATGAACAATTTAGCTTCAGATTCATGCGAAATACACGAATCAGCTTCAAATTCACGCGAAACATACGATTTAGCTTCAATATCATGCGAAAACACACGATTAAGCTTCAAATCAATGATATGTAGAAGGCTTAGCTTAAAATACAATGCGACACAATGCTTCAGATACTTGCGATATGAGTGATATAGCTTCAAATCAATGGGATGTAGACGATTTAGCTTCAAATCCAAGCGATACACACGATTTAGCTTCAAATACTTGCGATATAAGTGATATAGCATCAAATACAGGCGAAACAAACGAGTTAGCTTCAAATCCACGCGAAACACGTGATTTAGCTTCCAATTAATGCGAAGTAGAAGGCTTTGTTTCAAATCCATGCGAAACAAATGGTTTAGCTTCAAATACTTGTGATGTACATTATTTAGATTTAACTGCATGCGCAACGAACGAGTTAGCTTCAAATCCATGCGATACACAAGATTTAGCTTCAAATCAATGCGATGTAGAAGGTTCAGCTTCAAATCCATGCGACACATATGATTTAGCTTCAAATACTTGCGATATAAGTGATATAGCTTCTAAAGCTCGAGGAACAAACGTGGTATCTTCAATTCCATGCGAAACAAATGATTTAGCTTCAAATCAATGCGATGTAGAAGGCTTAGCTTCAAATCCATGCAAAACAAATGGTTTAGCTACAAATATTTGTGATATACGTTGTTTAGATTTAACTGCATGCGCAACGGACGAGTTAGCTTCAAATCCATGCAAACACATGATTTAGATTCAAATCCATGGGATGTAGAAGGTTTAGCTTCAAATCCATGCGAAACGCATTATTTATCTGCAAATCAGTGCGAAGTAGAAGGCTCGGGTTCAAATCAATGCGTTCAAATGGTTCATCTTCAAATACTTGTGAAAGACATGAGTTAGCTTCAACTTCATGCGAAACACATGATTTAGCTTCAAATCAATACGATGTAGAAGGTTTAGCTTCAAATCCATGCAAAACACGTGATTTAACGTCCAATTAATGCGAAGTAGAAGGCTTAGCATCAAATCCATGCGAAACACATGATTTAGCATCTAATCAATGCGAAGTAGAAGGCTTAGCTTCAAATCCATGCGAAACACATGATTTAGCTTCAAATCAGCGCGAAGTAGAAGGCTTAGCTTCAAATCCATGCGAATCAAATGGATCAGTTTCAAATCCATGCAAAACACGTGATTTAGTTTCGAATCAATGCAAAGTAGAAGGCTTAGCTTCAAATACTTGCGATATAAGTGATATAGCTTCAAATGCAGGCGGAACAATCGAGTTAGCTTAAAATCCATGCGAAACACATGATGTAGCTTCAAATCAATGCGATGTAGAAGGTTTAGCTACAAATCCATGCGAAACAAATGGTTTAGCTTCAAATGAATGCGAAGTATGTGGCTTAGCTTCAATTCCATGCAAAACAAATGGTTTAGCTACAAACACTTGTGATAAACATTATTTAGCTACAACTGCATGCGAAACGAACGAGTCAGCTTCAAATCCATGCGAAACACACGATTTAGCTTCAAATCAATGCGATGTAGAAGGTTTAGCTTCAAATCCAAGCGAAACACATGATTTAGCTTCAAATACTTGCGATATAAGTGATCTAGCTTCAAATACAGGCGAAACAAACGAGTTAGCTTCAACTCCATGCGAAACACATGATTCAGCTGCAAATCAATGCGATGTAGAAGGTTTAGCTTCAAATCCATGCGTTACACAAGATTTAGCTTCAAATCAATGCCATGTAGAAGGTTCAGCTTCAAATCCATGCGACACATGTGATTTAGCTTCAAATTCTTGCGATATAAGTGATATAGTTTCTAGAGCTGGAGGAACAAACGAGGTATCTTCAATTCCATGCGAATCAAATGATTTAGCTTCAAATCAATGCGAAGTAGAAGGCTTAGCTTCAAATCCATGCGAAACAAATAATTTAGCATCAGATACTTGCGATATAAGTGATATAGCTTCAAATGTAGGGGAAACAAACGAGTTAGCTTCAAATGTATGCAAAACACATGATTAAGCTTCAAATCAATGCTATGTAGAAGGTTTAGCTTCAAATCCAAGCTAAACAAATGATTTAGCTTCAGATACTTGCGATATAAGTGATATAGCCTCAAATGCAGACAAAACAAACGAGTTAGCTTGAAATCTAAGCGAAAGAAATGATTTTGCTTAAAATCGATGCGATGTAGATGGCTTAGCTTCAAATGCAAGCGAAACACATGATTTAGCTTCAAATCAATGCGATGTAGAAGGTTTAGCTTGAAATCAATAAGAGGTAGAAGGTTTAGCTTCAAACCAATAGAATTTAGAAGGTTTAGCTTCAAATCAATGCGATGTAGAAGGTTTAGCTTCAAATCCATACGAAAAACATGATTAGCTTCAAATCAATTCGAAGGACAAGGCTTAGATTCAAATCCATGCGAAACAAATGATTTAGCTTCAAATGAATGCGAAGTAGAAGGCTTAGCTTGAAATCCATGCAAAACAAATGGTTTAGCTACAAATACTTGTGATATACATTATTTAGCTACAACTGCATGCGAAATGAACGAGTTAGCTTCAAATCCATGCGAAACACATGATTAAGATTCAAATCAATGCGATGTAGATGGTTTGCTAAAAATCCATGCCATACACAAGATTTAGCATCAATCAATGCGATGTAGAAGGTTCAGCTTCAAATCCATGCGACACATATGATTTAGCTTCAAATACTTGCGATATAAGTGATATAGCTTCAAAAGCTGGAGTTACAAACGAGGTGGCTTCAATTTCATGCGATACAAATGATTTAGCTTCAGATGCTTGCGATATAAGTGATATAGCTTCACATCCTGACGAAACAACGGGTTAGCTTCAACTCTATGCGAAACACATGATTTAGCTTCAAATCAATAAGATTTAGCAGGTTTAGTTTTCAAATTAATGCGATGTAGAAGATTTAGCTTCAAATCCATGCGACGCAATTGATTTAGCGTCAGATACTTGCGATATAAATGATATAGCTTCAAATGCAGGGGAAACAAATGAGTTAGCTTCAAATTCATGCAAAACACACGATTAAGCTTCAAATCAATGATATGTAGAAGGCGTAGCTTAAAATACAATGCGACACAATGCTTCAGATACTTGCGATATGAGTGATATAGCTTCAAATCAATGGGATGTAGACGATTTAGCTTCAAATCCAAGCGATACACATGATTTAGCTTCAAATACTTGCGATATAAGTGATATAGCATCAAATACAGGCGAAACAAACGAGTTAGCTTCAAATCCACGCGAAACACGTGATTTAGCTTCCAATTAATGCGAAGTAGAAGGCTTTGTTTCAAATCCATGCGAAACAAATGGTTTAGCTTCAAATACTTGTGATGTACATTATTTAGATTTAACTGCATGCGCAACGAACGAGTTAGCTTCAAATCCATGCGATACACATGATTTAACTGCAAATCAATGTGATGTAGAAGGTTCAGCTTCAAATCCATGCGACACATATGATTTAGCTTCAAATCAATGCGATGTAGATGGTTTGCTAAAAATCCATGCGATACACAAGATTTAGCTTCAAATTAATGCGATGTAGTAGATTCAGCGTCAAATCCAAGCGATATAAGTGATATAGCTTCAAAAGCAGGAGGAACAAACGAGGTAGCTTCAATTCCATGCGAAACAAATGATGTAGCTTCAAATCAATGCGAAGTAGAATTCGTAGCTTCGAATCCATGCGAAACAAATGGTTTAGCTACAAATACTTGTGATATACGTTATTTAGACTTCACTGCATGCGCATAGAACGAGTTAGCTTCAAATCCATGCGAAACACACGATTTAGCTTCAAATCAATGCGAAGTAGAAGGCTTAGCTTCAAATCCATGCGATACACAAGATTTAGCTTCAAATCAATGCGATGAAGAAGGTTCAGCTTCAAATCCATGCGAAACAAATAATTTAGCATCAGATACTTGCGATATAAGTGATATAGCTTCAAATGTAGGGGAAACAAACGAGTTAGCTTCAAATGTATGCAAAACACATGATTAAGCTTCAAATCAATGCTATGTAGAAGGTTTAGCTTCAAATCCAAGATAAACAAATGATTTAGCTTCAGATACTTGCGATATAAGTGATATAGCCTCAAATGCAGACAAAACAAACGAGTTAGCTTGAAATCTAAGCGAAAGAAATGATTTTGCTTAAAATCGATGCGATGTAGATGGCTTAGCTTCAAATGCAAGCGAAACACATGATTTAGCTTCAAATCAATGCGATGTAGAAGGTTTAGCTTCAAATCAATAAGAGGTAGAAGGTTTAGCTTCAAACCAATAGAATTTAGAAGGTTTAGCTTCAAATCAATGCGATGTAGAAGGTTTAGCTTCAACTCCATACGAAAAACATGATTTAGCTTCAAATCAATTCGAAGGACAAGGCTTAGATTCAAATCCATGCGAAACAAATGATTTTGCTTCAAATGAATGCGAAGTAGAAGGCTTAGCTTCAAATCCATGCAAAACAAATGGTTTAGCTACAAATACTTGTGATATACATTATTTAGCTACAACTGCATGCGAAACGAACGAGTTAGCTTCAAATCCATGCGATACACAAGATTTAGCTTCAAATCAATGCGATGTAGAAGGTTCAGCTTCAAATCCATGCGAAACAAATAATTTAGCATCAGATACTTGGGATATAAGTGATATAGCTTCAAATGTAGGGGAAACAAACGAGTTAGCTTCAAATGTATGCAAAACACATGATTAAGCTTCAAATCAATGCTACGTAGAAGGTTTAGCTTCAAATCCAAGATAAACAAATGATTTAGCTTCAGATACTTGCGATATAAGTGATATAGCCTCAAATGCAGACAAAACAAACGAGTTAGCTTGAAATCTAAGCGAAAGAAATGATTTTGCTTAAAATCGATGCGATGTAGATGGCTTAGCTTCAAATGCAAGCGAAACACATGATTTAGCTTCAAATCAATGCGATGTAGAAGGTTTAGCTTCAAATCAATAAGAGGTAGAAGGTTTAGCTTCAAACCAATAGAATTTAGAAGGTTTAGCTTCAAATCAATGCGATGTAGAAGGTTTAGCTTCAACTCCATACGAAAAACATGATTTAGCTTCAAATCAATTCGAAGGACAAGGCTTAGATTCAAATCCATGCGAAACAAATGATTTTGCTTCAAATGAATGCGAAGTAGAAAGCTTAGCTTCAAATCCATGCAAAACAAATGGTTTAGCTACAAATACTTGTGATATACATTATTTAGCTACAACTGCATGCGAAACGAACGAGTTAGCTTCAAATCCATGCGAAACACACGATTTATCTTCAAATTAATGCGATGTAGAAGGTTTAGCTTCAAATCCATGCAAAACACATGATTTAGCGTCCAATTAATGCGAAGTAGAGGGCTTAGCTGCAAATCCATGCGAATCAAATGGTTTAGCTTCAAATACTTGTGATATACGTTGTTTAGATTTAACTGCATGCGCAACGGACGAGTTAGCTTCAAATCCATGCCAAACACATGATTTAGATTCAAATCCATGGGATGTAGAAGGTTTAGCTTCAAATCCATGCAAAACACGTGATTTAACGTCCAATTAATGCGAAGTAGAAGGCTTAGCATCAAATCCATGCGAAACACATGATTTAGCATTTAATCAATGCGAAGTAGAAGGCTTAGCTTCAAATCCATGCGAATCAAATGGATCAGTTTCAAATCCATGCAAAACACGTGATTTAGTTTCCAATCAATGCAAAGTAGAAGGCTTAGCTTCAAATCCATGCGAAACAAATGGTTTAGCTTCAAATACTTGCGATATAAGTGATATAGCTTCAAATCCATGCGAAACACACGATTTATCTTCAAATCAATGCGATGTAGAAGGTTTAGCTTCAAACCCATGCAAAACACGTGATTTAACGTCCAATTAATGCGCAGTAGAAAGCTTAGCTTCAAATCCATGCGAAACACATGATGTAGCTTCAAATCAATGCGACGTAGAAGGTTTAGCTACAAATCCATGCGAAACGAATGATTTAGCTTCAGATACTGGCGATAAAAGTGATACAACATCAAATGCATGCGAAACAAACAAGTTAGCTTCAAATCCATGCGAAACACATTATTTAGCCTGCAAATCAATGCGATGTAGAAGGTTTAGCTACAAATCCATGCGAAACGAATGATTTAGCTTCACATACTTGCGATATAAGTGATATAGCCTCAAATGCAGACGAAACAAACGAGTTAGCTTGAAATCTAAGCGAAAGAAATGATTTAGCTTAAAATCGATGCGATGTAGATGGCTTAGCTTCAAATGCAATCGAATCACATGATTTAGCTTCAAATCAATGCTATGTAGAAGGTTTAGCTTCAAATCAATAAGAGGTAGAGGGTTTCGCTTCAAATCAATAGTATGTAGAAGGTTAAGCTTCAAATCAATGCGATGTAGATGGTTTAGCTTCAAATCCATACGAAACACATGATTTATCTTCAAATCAATTCGAAGGACAAGGCTTAGATTCAAATCCATGCGAAACAAATGATTTAGCTTCAAATTAATGCGAAGTAGAAGGCTTAGCTGCAAATCCATGCGAAACACATGATTTAGCTTCAAATACTTGCGATATAAGTAATCTAGCTTCAAATACAGGCGAAACGAACGAGTTAGCTTCGAATCCATGCGAAACACATGATTCAGCTGCAAATCAATGCGATGTAGAAGGTTTAGCTTCAAATCCATGCGATACACCAGATTTAGCTTCAAATCAATGCGAAACACATGATTTAACTGCAAATCAATGTGATGTAGAAGGTTCAGCTTCAAATCCATGCGACACATATGATTTAGCTTCAAATACTTGCGATTTGAGTAATATAGCTTCAAAAGTTGGAGGAACAAACGAGGTATCTTCAATACCATGCGAAACAAATTATGTAGCTTCAAATCAATGCGATGTAGAAGGCTTAGCTTCAAATCCAAGCGGAAGAAATAATTTAGCATCAGATACTTGCGATATAAGTGATATAGATTCAAATGCAGGGGAAACAAACAAGTTAGCTTCAAATCTACGCAAAACACATGATTAAGCTTCAAATCAATGCTATGTAGAAGGTTTAGCTTCAAATCCAAGCTAAACAAATGATTTAGCTTCAAATAAATGCGAAGTAGAAGGCTTAGCTTTAAATTCATGCGAAACAAATGGTTTAGCTACAAATACTTGTGATATACATTATTTAGCTACAACTCCATGCGAAACAAACGAGTTAGCATCAAATCCATGCGAAACACATGATTAAGATTCAAATCAATGCGATGTAGATGGTTTGCTAAAAATCCATGCGATACACAAGATTTAGCTTCAAATTAATGCGATGTAGTAGATTCAGCATCAAATCCATGCGATATAAGTGATATAGCTTCAAAAGCAGGAGGAACAAACGAGGTAGCTTCAATTCCATGCGAAACAAATGATGTAGCTTCAAATCAATGCGAAGTAGAATTCGTAGCTACAAATCCATGCGAAACAAATGGTTTAGCTACAAATACTTGTGATATACGTTATTTAGACTTAACTGCATGCGCATCGTACGAGTTAGCTTCAAATCCACGCGAAACACGTGATTTAGCTTCCAATTAATGCGAAGTAGAAGGCTTTGTTTCAAATCCAAGCGAAACAAATGGTTTAGCTTCAAATACTTGTGATGTACATTATTTAGATTTAACTGCATGCGCAACGAACGAGTTAGCTTCAAATTCAAGCGATACACAAGATTTAGCTTCAAATCAATGCGATGTAGAAGGTTCAGCTTCAAATCCATGCGACACATATGATTTAGCTTCAAATACTTGCGATATAAGTGATATAGCTTCTAAAGCTGGAGGAACAAACGAGGTGTCTTCAATACCATACGAAACAAATTATGTAGCTTCAAATCAATGCGATGTAGAAGGCTTAGCTTCAAATCCAAGCGAAAGAAACAATTTAGCATCAGGTACTTGCGATATAAGTGATATAGCTTCAAATGCAGGAGAAACAAACGAGTTAGCTTCAAATCTACGCAAAACCCATGATTAAGCTTCAAATCAATGCTATGTAGAAGGTTTAGCTGCAAATCCAAGCGATACACAAGATTTAGCTTCAAATCAATGCGATGTAGTAGGTTCAGCTTCAAATCCATGCGGCACATATGATTTAGCTTCAAATACTTGCGATATAAGTGATATAGCCTCAAATGCAGACAAAACAAACGAGTTAGCTTGAAATCTAAGCGAGAGAAATGATTTTGCTTAAAATCGATGCGATGTAGATGGCTTAGCTTCAAATGCAAGCGAAACACATGATTTAGCTTCAAATCAATGCGATGTAGAAGGTTTAGCTTCAAATCAATAAGAGGTACAAGGTTTAGCTTCAAACCAATAGAATTTAGAAGGTTTAGCTTCAAATCAATGCGATGTAGAGAAGGTTTAGCTTCAAATCCATACGAAAAACATGAGTTAGCTTCAAATCAATTCGAAGGACAAGGCTTAGATTCAAATCCATGCGAAACAAATAAATTAGCTTCAAATGAATGCGAAGTAGAAGGCTTAGCTTCAAATCCATGCAAAACAAATGGTTTAGCTACAAATACTTGTGATATACATTATTTAGCTACAACTGCATGCGAAACGAACGAGTTAGCTTCAAATCCATGCGAAACACACGATTTATCTTCAAATCAATGCGATGTAGAAGGTTTAGCTTCAAATCCATGCAAAACACGTGATTTGGCGTCCAATTAATACGAAGTAGAAGGCTTAGCTGCAAATCCATGCGAATCAAATGGTTTAGCTTCAAATACTTGTGATATACGTTGTTTAGATTTAACTGCATGCGCAACGGACGAGTTAGCTTCAAATCCATGCCAAACACATGATTTAGATTCAAATCCATGGGATGTAGAAGGTTTAGCTTCAAATCCATGCAAAACACGTGATTTAACGTCCAATTAATGCGAAGTAGAAGGCTTAGCTGCAAATCCATGCGAAACACATGATTTAGCTTCAAATACTTGCGATATAAGTAATCTAGCTTCAAATACAGGCGAAACGAACGAGTTAGCTTCGAATCCATGCGAAACACATGATTCAGCTGCAAATCAATGCGATGTAGAAGGTTTAGCTTCAAATCCATGCGATACACCAGATTTAGCTTCAAATCAATGCGAAACACATGATTTAACTGCAAATCAATGTGATGTAGAAGGTTCAGCTTCAAATCCATGCGACACATATGATTTAGCTTCAAATACTTGCGATTTGAGTAATATAGCTTCAAAAGTTGGAGGAACAAACGAGGTATCTTCAATACCATGCGAAACAAATTATGTAGCTTCAAATCAATGCGATGTAGAAGGCTTAGCTTCAAATCCAAGCGGAAGAAATAATTTAGCATCAGATACTTGCGATATAAGTGATATAGATTCAAATGCAGGGGAAACAAACAAGTTAGCTTCAAATCTACGCAAAACACATGATTAAGCTTCAAATCAATGCTATGTAGAAGGTTTAGCTTCAAATCCAAGCTAAACAAATGATTTAGCTTCAAATAAATGCGAAGTAGAAGGCTTAGCTTTAAATTCATGCGAAACAAATGGTTTAGCTACAAATACTTGTGATATACATTATTTAGCTACAACTCCATGCGAAACAAACGAGTTAGCATCAAATCCATGCGAAACACATGATTAAGATTCAAATCAATGCGATGTAGATGGTTTGCTAAAAATCCATGCGATACACAAGATTTAGCTTCAAATTAATGCGATGTAGTAGATTCAGCATCAAATCCATGCGATATAAGTGATATAGCTTCAAAAGCAGGAGGAACAAACGAGGTAGCTTCAATTCCATGCGAAACAAATGATGTAGCTTCAAATCAATGCGAAGTAGAATTCGTAGCTACAAATCCATGCGAAACAAATGGTTTAGCTACAAATACTTGTGATATACGTTATTTAGACTTAACTGCATGCGCATCGTACGAGTTAGCTTCAAATCCACGCGAAACACGTGATTTAGCTTCCAATTAATGCGAAGTAGAAGGCTTTGTTTCAAATCCAAGCGAAACAAATGGTTTAGCTTCAAATACTTGTGATGTACATTATTTAGATTTAACTGCATGCGCAACGAACGAGTTAGCTTCAAATTCAAGCGATACACAAGATTTAGCTTCAAATCAATGCGATGTAGAAGGTTCAGCTTCAAATCCATGCGACACATATGATTTAGCTTCAAATACTTGCGATATAAGTGATATAGCTTCTAAAGCTGGAGGAACAAACGAGGTGTCTTCAATACCATGCGAAACAAATTATGTAGCTTCAAATCAATGCGATGTAGAAGGCTTAGCTTCAAATCCAAGCGAAAGAAACAATTTAGCATCAGGTACTTGCGATATAAGTGATATAGCTTCAAATGCAGGAGAAACAAACGAGTTAGCTTCAAATCTACGCAAAACCCATGATTAAGCTTCAAATCAATGCTATGTAGAAGGTTTAGCTGCAAATCCAAGCGATACACAAGATTTAGCTTCAAATCAATGCGATGTAGTAGGTTCAGCTTCAAATCCATGCGGCACATATGATTTAGCTTCAAATACTTGCGATATAAGTGATATAGCCTCAAATGCAGACAAAACAAACGAGTTAGCTTGAAATCTAAGCGAGAGAAATGATTTTGCTTAAAATCGATGCGATGTAGATGGCTTAGCTTCAAATGCAAGCGAAACACATGATTTAGCTTCAAATCAATGCGATGTAGAAGGTTTAGCTTCAAATCAATAAGAGGTACAAGGTTTAGCTTCAAACCAATAGAATTTAGAAGGTTTAGCTTCAAATCAATGCGATGTAGAGAAGGTTTAGCTTCAAATCCATACGAAAAACATGAGTTAGCTTCAAATCAATTCGAAGGACAAGGCTTAGATTCAAATCCATGCGAAACAAATAAATTAGCTTCAAATGAATGCGAAGTAGAAGGCTTAGCTTCAAATCCATGCAAAACAAATGGTTTAGCTACAAATACTTGTGATATACATTATTTAGCTACAACTGCATGCGAAACGAACGAGTTAGCTTCAAATCCATGCGAAACACACGATTTATCTTCAAATCAATGCGATGTAGAAGGTTTAGCTTCAAATCCATGCAAAACACGTGATTTGGCGTCCAATTAATACGAAGTAGAAGGCTTAGCTGCAAATCCATGCGAATCAAATGGTTTAGCTTCAAATACTTGTGATATACGTTGTTTAGATTTAACTGCATGCGCAACGGACGAGTTAGCTTCAAATCCATGCCAAACACATGATTTAGATTCAAATCCATGGGATGTAGAAGGTTTAGCTTCAAATCCATGCAAAACACGTGATTTAACGTCCAATTAATGCGAAGTAGAAGGCTTAGCATCAAATCCATGCGAAACACATGATTTAGCATTTAATCAATGCGAAGTAGAAGGCTTAGCTTCAAATCCATGCGAAACACATGATTTAGCTACAAATCAGCGCGAAGTAGAAGGCTTAGCTTCAAATCCATGCGAATCAAATGGATCAGTTTCAAATCCATGCAAAACACGTTATTTAGTTTCCAATCAATGCAAAGTAGAAGGCTTAGCTCCAAATCCATGCGAAACAAATGGTTTAGCTTCAAATACTTGCGATATAAGTGATATAGCTTCAAATCCATGCGAAACACACGATTTATCTTCAAATCAATGCGATGTAGAAGGTTTAGCTTCAAACCCATGCAAAACACGTGATTTAACGTCCAATTAATGCGCAGTAGAAAGCTTAGCTTCAAATCCATGCGAAACACATGATGTAGCTTCAAATCAATGCGACGTAGAAGGTTTAGCTACAAATCCATGCGAAATGAATGATTTAGCTTCAGATACTGGCGATAAAAGTGATACAACATCAAATGCATGCGAAACAAACAAGTTAGCTTCAAATCCATGCGAAACACATTATTTAGCCTGCAAATCAATGCGATGTAGAAGGTTTAGCTACAAATCCATGCGAAACGAATGATTTAGCTTCACATACTTGCGATATAAGTGATATAGCCTCAAATGCAGACGAAACAAACGAGTTAGCTTGAAATCTAAGCGAAAGAAATGATTTAGCTTAAAATCGATGCGATGTAGATGGCTTAGCTTCAAATGCAATCGAATCACATGATTTAGCTTCAAATCAATGCTATGTAGAAGGTTTAGCTTCAAATCAATAAGAGGTAGAGGGTTTCGCTTCAAATCAATAGTATGTAGAAGGTTAAGCTTCAAATCAATGCGATGTAGATGGTTTAGCTTCAAATCCATACGAAACACATGATTTATCTTCAAATCAATTCGAAGGACAAGGCTTAGATTCAAATCCATGCGAAACAAATGATTTAGCTTCAAATTAATGCGAAGTAGAAGGCTTAGCTGCAAATCCATGCGAAACAAATGGTTTAGCTACAAATACTTGTGATATACATTATTTAGCTACAACTGCATGCGAAATGAACGAGTTAGCTTCAAATCCATGCGAAACACACGATTTAGCTTCAAATCAACGCGATGTAGAAGGTTTAGCTTCAAATCCAAGCGAAACACATGATTTAGCTTCAAATACTTGCGATATAAGTAATCTAGCTTCAAATACAGGCGAAACGAACGAGTTAGCTTCGAATCCATGCGAAACACATGATTCAGCTGCAAATCAATGCGATGTAGAAGGTTTAGCTTCAAATCCATGCCAAACACATGATTTAGATTCAAATCCATGGAATGTAGAAGGTTTAGTTTCAAATCCATGCGAAACACATGATTTAGCTGCAAATCAATGCGATGTAGAAGGTTTAGCTTCAAATCCATGCGATACACCAGATTTAGCTTCAAATCAATGCGAAACACATGATTTAACTGCAAATCAATGTGATGTAGAAGGTTCAGCTTCAAATCCATGCGACACATATGATTTAGCTTCAAATAATTGCGATATAAGTGATATAGCTTCTAAAGCTGGAGGAACAAACGAGGTGTCTTCAATACCATGCGAAACAAATTATGTAGCTTCAAATCAATGCGATGTAGAAGGCTTAGCTTCAAATCCAAGCGAAAGAAACAATTTAGCATCAGGTACTTGCGATATAAGTGATATAGCTTCAAATGCAGGAGAAACAAACGAGTTAGCTTCAAATCTACGCAAAACCCATGATTAAGCTTCAAATCAATGCTATGTAGAAGGTTTAGCTGCAAATCCAAGCGATACACAAGATTTAGCTTCAAATCAATGCGATGTAGTAGGTTCAGCTTCAAATCCATGCGGCACATATGATTTAGCTTCAAATACTTGCGATATAAGTGATATAGCCTCAAATGCAGACAAAACAAACGAGTTAGCTTGAAATCTAAGCGAGAGAAATGATTTTGCTTAAAATCGATGCGATGTAGATGGCTTAGCTTCAAATGCAAGCGAAACACATGATTTAGCTTCAAATCAATGCGATGTAGAAGGTTTAGCTTCAAATCAATAAGAGGTACAAGGTTTAGCTTCAAACCAATAGAATTTAGAAGGTTTAGCTTCAAATCAATGCGATGTAGAGAAGGTTTAGCTTCAAATCCATACGAAAAACATGAGTTAGCTTCAAATCAATTCGAAGGACAAGGCTTAGATTCAAATCCATGCGAAACAAATAAATTAGCTTCAAATGAATGCGAAGTAGAAGGCTTAGCTTCAAATCCATGCAAAACAAATGGTTTAGCTACAAATACTTGTGATATACATTATTTAGCCACAACTGCATGCGAAACGAACGAGTTAGCTTCAAATCCATGCGAAACACACGATTTATCTTCAAATCAATGCGATGTAGAAGGTTTAGCTTCAAATCCATGCAAAACACGTGATTTGGCGTCCAATTAATACGAAGTAGAAGGCTTAGCTGCAAATCCATGCGAATCAAATGGTTTAGCTTCAAATACTTGTGATATACGTTGTTTAGACTTAACTGCATGCGCAACGGACGAGTTAGCTTCAAATCCATGCCAAACACATGATTTAGATTCAAATCCATGGGATGTAGAAGGTTTAGCTTCAAATCCATGCAAAACACGTGATTTAACGTCCAATTAATGCGAAGTAGAAGGCTTAGCATCAAATCCATGCGAAACACATGATTTAGCATTGAATCAATGCGAAGTAGAAGGCTTAGCTTCAAATCCATGCGAAACACATGATTTAGCTTCAAATCAGCGCGAAGTAGAAGGCTTAGCTTCAAATCCATGCGAATCAAATGGATCAGTTTCAAATCCATGCAAAACACGTTATTTAGTTTCCAATCAATGCAAAGTAGAAGGCTTAGCTCCAAATCCATGCGAAACAAATGGTTTAGCTTCAAATACTTGCGATATAAGTGATATAGCTTCAAATCCATGCGAAACACACGATTTATCTTCAAATCAATGCGATGTAGAAGGTTTAGCTTCAAACCCATGCAAAACACGTGATTTAACGTCCAATTAATGCGCAGTAGAAAGCTTAGCTTCAAATCCATGCGAAACACATGATGTAGCTTCAAATCAATGCGACGTAGAAGGTTTAGCTACAAATCCATGCGAAATGAATGATTTAGCTTCAGATACTGGCGATAAAAGTGATACAACATCAAATGCATGCGAAACAAACAAGTTAGCTTCAAATCCATGCGAAACACATTATTTAGCCTGCAAATCAATGCGATGTAGAAGGTTTAGCTACAAATCCATGCGAAACGAATGATTTAGCTTCACATACTTGCGATATAAGTGATATAGCCTCAAATGCAGACGAAACAAACGAGTTAGCTTGAAATCTAAGCGAAAGAAATGATTTAGCTTAAAATCGATGCGATGTAGATGGCTTAGCTTCAAATGCAATCGAATCACATGATTTAGCTTCAAATCAATGCTATGTAGAAGGTTTAGCTTCAAATCAATAAGAGGTAGAGGGTTTCGCTTCAAATCAATAGTATGTAGAAGGTTAAGCTTCAAATCAATGCGATGTAGATGGTTTAGCTTCAAATCCATACGAAACACATGATTTATCTTCAAATCAATTCGAAGGACAAGGCTTAGATTCAAATCCATGCGAAACAAATGATTTAGCTTCAAATTAATGCGAAGTAGAAGGCTTAGCTGCAAATCCATGCGAAACAAATGGTTTAGCTACAAATACTTGTGATATACATTATTTAGCTACAACTGCATGCGAAATGAACGAGTTAGCTTCAAATCCATGCGAAACACACGATTTAGCTTCAAATCAACGCGATGTAGAAGGTTTAGCTTCAAATCCAAGCGAAACACATGATTTAGCTTCAAATACTTGCGATATAAGTAATCTAGCTTCAAATACAGGCGAAACGAACGAGTTAGCTTCGAATCCATGCGAAACACATGATTCAGCTGCAAATCAATGCGATGTAGAAGGTTTAGCTTCAAATCCATGCCAAACACATGATTTAGATTCAAATCCATGGAATGTAGAAGGTTTAGTTTCAAATCCATGCGAAACACATGATTTAGCTGCAAATCAATGCGATGAAGAAGGTTCAGCTTGAAATCCATGCGAAACAAATAATTTAGCATCAGATACTTGCGATATAAGTGATATAGCTTCAAATGTAGGGGAAACAAACGAGTTAGCTTCAAATGTATGCAAAACACATGATTAAGCTTCAAATCAATGCTATGTAGAAGGTTTAGCTTCAAATCCAAGATAAACAAATGATTTAGCTTCAGATACTTGCGATATAAGTGATATAGCCTCAAATGCAGACAAAACAAACGAGTTAGCTTGAAATCTAAGCGAAAGAAATGATTTAGCTTAAAATCGATGCGATGTAGATGGCTTAGCTTCAAATGCAATCGAATCACATGATTTAGCTTCAAATCAATGCTATGTAGAAGGTTTAGCTTCAAATCAATAAGAGGTAGAGGGTTTCGCTTCAAATCAATAGTATGTAGAAGGTTAAGCTTCAAATCAATGCGATGTAGATGGTTTAGCTTC
Organism: Megalopta genalis; assembly: GCF_051020955.1. Taxonomy (NCBI): domain Eukaryota; kingdom Metazoa; phylum Arthropoda; class Insecta; order Hymenoptera; family Halictidae; genus Megalopta; species Megalopta genalis. The sequence continues at coordinate 27,983 of NW_027477789.1, read as the reverse complement.
AAATCCATACGAAACACATGATTTATCTTCAAATCAATTCGAAGGACAAGGCTTAGATTCAAATCCATGCGAAACAAATGATTTAGCTTCAAATTAATGCGAAGTAGAAGGCTTAGCTGCAAATCCATGCGAAACAAATGGTTTAGCTACAAATACTTGTGATATACATTATTTAGCTACAACTGCATGCGAAATGAACGAGTTAGCTTCAAATCCATGCGAAACACACGATTTAGCTTCAAATCAACGCGATGTAGAAGGTTTAGCTTCAAATCCAAGCGAAACACATGATTTAGCTTCAAATACTTGCGATATAAGTAATCTAGCTTCAAATACAGGCGAAACGAACGAGTTAGCTTCGAATCCATGCGAAACACATGATTCAGCTGCAAATCAATGCGATGTAGAAGGTTTAGCTTCAAATCCATGCCAAACACATGATTTAGATTCAAATCCATGGAATGTAGAAGGTTTAGTTTCAAATCCATGCGAAACACATGATTTAGCTGCAAATCAATGCGATGTAGAAGGTTTAGCTTCAAATCCATGCGATACACCAGATTTAGCTTCAAATCAATGCGAAACACATGATTTAACTGCAAATCAATGTGATGTAGAAGGTTCAGCTTCAAATCCATGCGACACATATGATTTAGCTTCAAATAATTGCGATTTGAGTAATATAGCTTCAAAAGTTGGAGGAACAAACGAGGTATCTTCAATACCATGCGAAACAAATTATGTAGCTTCAAATCAATGCGATGTAGAAGGCTTAGCTTCAAATCCAAGCGGAAGAAATAATTTAGCATCAGATACTTGCGATATAAGTGATATAGATTCAAATGCAGGGGAAACAAACAAGTTAGCTTCAAATCTACGCAAAACACATGATTAAGCTTCAAATCAATGCTATGTAGAAGGTTTAGCTTCAAATCCAAGCTAAACAAATGATTTAGCTTCAAATAAATGCGAAGTAGAAGTCTTAGCTTTAAATTCATGCGAAACAAATGGTTTAGCTACAAATACTTGTGATATACATTATTTAGCTACAACTCCATGCGAAACAAACGAGTTAGCATCAAATCCATGCGAAACACATGATTAAGATTCAAATCAATGCGATGTAGATGGTTTGCTAAAAATCCATGCGATACACAAGATTTAGCTTCAAATTAATGCGATGTAGTAGATTCAGCGTCAAATCCATGCGATATAAGTGATATAGCTTCAAAAGCAGAAGGAACAAACGAGGTAGCTTCAATTCCATGCGAAACAAATGATGTAGCTTCAAATCAATGCGAAGTAGAATTCGTAGCTTCAAATCCATGCGAAACAAATGGTTTAGCTACAAATACTTGTGATATACGTTATTTAGACTTAACTGCATGCGCATCGAACGAGTTAGCTTCAAAACCACGCGAAACACGTGATTTAGCTTCCAATTAATGCGAAGTAGAAGGCTTTGTTTCAAATCCAAGCGAAACAAATGGTTTAGCTTCAAATACTTGTGATGTACATTATTTAGATTTAACTGCATGCGCAACGAACGAGTTAGCTTCAAATCCAAGCGATACACAAGATTTAGCTTCAAATCAATGCGATGTAGAAGGTTCAGCTTCAAATCCATGCGACACATATGATTTAGCTTCAAATACTTGCGATATAAGTGATATAGCTTCTAAAGCTGGAGGAACAAACGAGGTGTCTTCAATACCATGCGAAACAAATTATGTAGCTTCAAATCAATGCGATGTAGAAGGCTTAGCTTCAAATCCAAGCGAAAGAAACAATTTAGCATCAGGTACTTGCGATATAAGTGATATAGCTTCAAATGCAGGAGAAACAAACGAGTTAGCTTCAAATCTACGCAAAACCCATGATTAAGCTTCAAATCAATGCTATGTAGAAGGTTTAGCTGCAAATCCAAGCGATACACAAGATTTAGCTTCAAATCAATGCGATGTAGTAGGTTCAGCTTCAAATCCATGCGGCACATATGATTTAGCTTCAAATACTTGCGATATAAGTGATATAGCCTCAAATGCAGACAAAACAAACGAGTTAGCTTGAAATCTAAGCGAGAGAAATGATTTTGCTTAAAATCGATGCGATGTAGATGGCTTAGCTTCAAATGCAAGCGAAACACATGATTTAGCTTCAAATCAATGCGATGTAGAAGGTTTAGCTTCAAATCAATAAGAGGTACAAGGTTTAGCTTCAAACCAATAGAATTTAGAAGGTTTAGCTTCAAATCAATGCGATGTAGAGAAGGTTTAGCTTCAAATCCATACGAAAAACATGAGTTAGCTTCAAATCAATTCGAAGGACAAGGCTTAGATTCAAATCCATGCGAAACAAATAAATTAGCTTCAAATGAATGCGAAGTAGAAGGCTTAGCTTCAAATCCATGCAAAACAAATGGTTTAGCTACAAATACTTGTGATATACATTATTTAGCTACAACTGCATGCGAAACGAACGAGTTAGCTTCAAATCCATGCGAAACACACGATTTATCTTCAAATCAATGCGATGTAGAAGGTTTAGCTTCAAATCCATGCAAAACACGTGATTTGGCGACCAATTAATACGAAGTAGAAGGCTTAGCTGCAAATCCATGCGAATCAAATGGTTTAGCTTCAAATACTTGTGATATACGTTGTTTAGATTTAACTGCATGCGCAACGGACGAGTTAGCTTCAAATCCATGCCAAACACATGATTTACATTCAAATCCATGGGATGTAGAAGGTTTAGCTTCAAATCCATGCGAAACACATTATTTATCTGCAAATCAGTGCGAAGTAGAAGGCTCGGGTTCAAATCAATGCGTTCAAATGGTTCATCTTCAAATACTTGTGAAAGACATGAGGTAGCTTCAACTTCATGCGAAACACATGATTTAGCTTCAAATCAATGCGATGTAGAAGGTTTAGCTTCAAATCCATGCAAAACACGTGATTTAACGTCCAATTAATGCGAAGTAGAAGGCTTAGCTTCAAATCCATGCGAAACACATGATTTAGCATCTAATCAATGCGAAGTAGAAGGCTTAGCTTCAAATCCATGCGAAACACATGATCTAGCTTCAAATCTGCGCGAAGTAGAAGGCTTAGCTTCAAATCCATGCGAATCAAATGGATCAGTTTCAAATCCATGCAAAACACGTGATTTAGTTTCCAATCAATGCAAAGTAGAAGGCTTAGCTTCAAATCCATGCGAAACACATGATGTAGCTGCAAATCAGTGCGATGTAGTAGGTTCAGCTTCAAATCCATGCGGCACATATGATTTAGCTTCAAATCCTTGCGATATAAGTGATATAGTTTCAAATGGTGGCGAAACGATCGAGTTAGCTTCAAATCCATGCGAAACACATGATTTAGCTGCAAATCAATGCGATGTAGAAGGTTTATCTTCAAATCCATGCGAAACAAATGGTTTAGCTTCAAATGAATGCTAAGTAGGAGGCTTAGCTTAAATTCCATGCAAAACAAATGGTTTAGCTACAAACACTTGTGATATACATTATTTAGCTACAACTGCATGCGAAACGAACGAGTTAGCTTCAAATCCATGCGATACACAAGATTTAGCTTCAAATCAATGCGATGAAGAAGGTTCAGCTTGAAATCCATGCGAAACAAATAATTTAGCATCAGATACTTGCGATATAAGTGATATAGCTTCAAATGTAGGGGAAACAAACGAGTTAGCTTCAAATGTATGCAAAACACATGATTAAGCTTCAAATCAATGCTATGTAGAAGGTTTAGCTTCAAATCCAAGATAAACAAATGATTTAGCTTCAGATACTTGCGATATAAGTGATATAGCCTCAAATGCAGACAAAACAAACGAGTTAGCTTGAAATCTAAGCGAAAGAAATGATTTTGCTTAAAATCGATGCGATGTAGATAGGCTTAGCTTCAAATGCAAGCGAAACACATGATTTAGCTTCAAATCAATGCGATGTAGAAGGTTTAGGTTCAAATCAATAAGAGGTAGAAGGTTTAGCTTCAAACCAATAGAATTTAGAAGGTTTAGCTTCAAATCAATGCGATGTAGAAGGTTTAGCTTCAACTCCATACGAAAAACATGATTTAGCTTCAAATCAATTCGAAGGACAAGGCTTAGATTCAAATCCATGCGAAACAAATGATTTTGCTTCAAATGAATGCGAAGTAGAAGGCTTAGCTTCAAATCCATGCAAAACAAATGGTTTAGCTACAAATACTTGTGATATACATTATTTAGCTACAACTGCATGCGAAACGAACGAGTTAGCTTCAAATCCATGCGAAACACACGATTTATATTCAAATTAATGCAATGTAGAAGGTTTAGCTTCAAATCCATGCAAAACACATGATTTAGCGTCCAATTAATGCGAAGTAGAGGGCTTAGCTGCAAATCCATGCGAATCAAATGGTTTAGCTTCAAATACTTGTGATATACGTTGTTTAGATTTAACTGCATGCGCAACGGACGAGTTAGCTTCAAATCCATGCCAAACACATGATTTAGATTCAAATCCATGCGAAGTAGAAGGCTTAGCATCAAATCCATGCGAAACACATGATTTAGCATTTAATCAATGCGAAGTAGAAGGCTTAGCTTCAAATCCATGCGAAACACATGATTTAACTTCAAATCAGCGCGAAGTAGAAGGCTTAGCTTCAAATCCATGCGAATCAAATGGATCAGTTTCAAATCCATGCAAAACACGTGATTTAGTTTCCAATCAATGCAAAGTAGAAGGCTTAGCTTCAAATCCATGCGAAACAAATGGTTTAGCTTCAAATACTTGCGATATAAGTGATATAGCTTCAAATCCATGCGAAACACACGATTTATCTTCAAATCAATGCGATGTAGAAGGTTTAGCTTCAAACCCATGCAAAACACGTGATTTAACGTCCAATTAATGCGCAGTAGAAAGCTTAGCTTCAAATCCATGCGAAACACATGATGTAGCTTCAAATCAATGCGACGTAGAAGGTTTAGCTACAAATCCATGCGAAACGAATGATTTAGCTTCAGATACTGGCGATAAAAGTGATACAACATCAAATGCATGCGAAACAAACAAGTTAGCTTCAAATCCATGCGAAACACATTATTTAGCCTGCAAATCAATGCGATGTAGAAGGTTTAGCTACAAATCCATGCGAAACGAATGATTTAGCTTCACATACTTGCGATATAAGTGATATAGCCTCAAATGCAGACGAAACAAACGAGTTAGCTTGAAATCTAAGCGAAAGAAATGATTTAGCTTAAAATCGATGCGATGTAGATGGCTTAGCTTCAAATGCAATCGAATCACATGATTTAGCTTCAAATCAATGCTATGTAGAAGGTTTAGCTTCAAATCAATAAGAGGTAGAGGGTTTCGCTTCAAATCAATAGTATGTAGAAGGTTAAGCTTCAAATCAATGCGATGTAGATGGTTTAGCTTCAAATCCATACGAAACACATGATTTATCTTCAAATCAATTCGAAGGACAAGGCTTAGATTCAAATCCATGCGAAACAAATGATTTAGCTTCAAATTAATGCGAAGTGGAAGGCTTAGCTGCAAATCCATGCGAAACACATGATTTAGCTTCAAATACTTGCGATATAAGTAATCTAGCTTCAAATACAGGCGAAACGAACGAGTTAGCTTCGAATCCATGCGAAACACATGATTCAGCTGCAAATCAATGCGATGTAGAAGGTTTAGCTTCAAATCCATGCCAAACACATGATTTAGATTCAAATCCATGGAATGTAGAAGGTTTAGTTTCAAATCCATGCGAAACATATGATTTAGCTTCAAATACTTGCGATTTGAGTAATATAGCTTCAAAAGTTGGAGGAACAAACGAGGTATCTTCAATACCATGCGAAACAAATTATGTAGCTTCAAATCAATGCGATGTAGAAGGCTTAGCTTCAAATCCAAGCGGAAGAAATAATTTAGCATCAGATACTTGCGATATAAGTGATATAGATTCAAATGCAGGGGAAACAAACAAGTTAGCTTCAAATCTACGCAAAACACATGATTAAGCTTCAAATCAATGCTATGTAGAAGGTTTAGCTTCAAATCCAAGCTAAACAAATGATTTAGCTTCAAATAAATGCGAAGTAGAAGGCTTAGCTTTAAATTCATGCGAAACAAATGGTTTAGCTGCAAATACTTGTGATATACATTATTTAGCTACAACTCCATGCGAAACAAACGAGTTAGCATCAAATCCATGCGAAACACATGATTAAGATTCAAATCAATGCGATGTAGATGGTTTGCTAAAAATCCATGCGATACACAAGATCTAGCTTCAAATTAATGCGATGTAGTAGATTCAGCGTCAAATCAATGCGATATAAGTGATATAGCTTCAAAAGCAGGAGGAACAAACGAGGTAGCTTCAATTCCATGCGAAACAAATGATGTAGCTTCAAATCAATGCGAAGTAGAATTCGTAGCTTCAAATCCATGCGAAACAAATGGTTTATTTAGACGTTATTTAGACTTAACTGCATGCGTATCGAACGAGTTAGCTTCAAATCCACGCGAAACACGTGATTTAGCTTCCAATTAATGCGAAGTAGAAGGCTTTGTTTCAAATCCAAGCGAAACAAATGGTTTAGCTTCAAATACTTGTGATGTACATTATTTAGATTTAACTGCATGCGCAACGAACGAGTTAGCTTCAAATTCAAGCGATACACAAGATTTAGCTTCAAATCAATGCGATGTAGAAGGTTCAGCTTCAAATCCATGCGACACATATGATTTAGCTTCAAATACTTGCGATATAAGTGATATAGCTTCTAAAGCTGGAGGAACAAACGAGGTGTCTTCAATACCATGCGAAACAAATTATGTAGCTTCAAATCAATGCGATGTAGAAGGCTTAGCTTCAAATCCAAGCGAAAGAAACAATTTAGCATCAGGTACTTGCGATATAAGTGATATAGCTTCAAATGCAGGCGAAACAAACGAGTTAGCTTCAAATCTACGCAAAACCCATGATTAAGCTTCAAATCAATGCTATGTAGAAGGTTTAGCTGCAAATCCAAGCGATACACAAGATTTAGCTTCAAATCAATGCGATGTAGTAGGTTCAGCTTCAAATCCATGCGGCACATATGATTTAGCTTCAAATACTTGCGATATAAGTGATATAGCCTCAAATGCAGACAAAACAAACGAGTTAGCTTGAAATCTAAGCGAGAGAAATGATTTTGCTTAAAATCGATGCGATGTAGATGGCTTAGCTTCAAATGCAAGCGAAACACATGATTTAGCTTCAAATCAATGCGATGTAGAAGGTTTAGCTTCAAATCCATGCGAAACAAATGGTTTAGCTTCAAATACTTGCGATATAAGTGATATAGCTTCAAATGCAGGCGGAACAAACGAGTTAGCTTAAAATCCATGCGAAACACATGATTGTGCTTCAAAACAATGCGAAGATGAAGGCTTAGCATCTAATCCATGCGAAATAAATGAGTTACCATCAAATACTTGCGATATAAATGAAATAGCTTCAAATCCATGCAAAACAAATGATTTAGCACAGGAACTTGCGACATGAGTGATATAGCTTCAAATGCAGGGGAAACAAACGTGTTAGCTCCAAATCTATGCGAAACAAATGATTTAGTTTCAAATCAATGCGCAGTAGAAAGCTTAGCTTCAAATCCATGCCATACACAAGATTTAGCTTCAAATCAATGCGATGTAGTAGGTTCAGCTTCAAATCCATGCGACACATATGATTTAGCTTCAAATACTTGCGATATAACTAATATAGCTTCAAATGCAGGCGGAACAAACGAGTTAGCTTCAAATCCATGCGAAACACATGATTTAGCCTGCAAATCAATGCTATGTAGAAGGTTTAGCTTCAAATCCAAGCTATACAAATGATTTAGCTTCATATACTTGCGATATAAGTGATATAGCCTCAAATGCAGACGAAACAAACGAGTTAGCTTGAAATCTAAGCGAAAGAAATGATTTAGCTTAAAATCGATGCGTTGTAGATGGCTTAGCTTCAAATGCAAGTGAATCACATGATTTAGCTTCAAATCAATGCGATGTAGAAGGTTTAGCTTCAAATCAATTAGAGGTAGAAGGTTTAGCTTCAAATCAATAGAATGTAGAAGGTTTAGCTTCAAATCAATGCGATGTAGAAGGTTTAGCTTCAAATCCAAACGAAGCGCATGATTTAGCTTCAAACCAATGCGATGTAGAAGGTTTAGCATCAAATCCTTGCGAAACAAATGATTTAGCTTCAAACACTTGGGATTTAAGTGATATAGCTTCAAATGCAGACGAATCAAACGAGTTAGCATCGAAATCCATGCGATACACGTGATTTAGCATCAAAACAATGCGAAGTAGAAGGCTAAGCTTCAAATTAATGCAAAAAAATGGTTTAGCTTCAGATACTTGCGATATAAGTGATATAGCTTCAAATGCAGGAGGAACGAACGAGATAGCTTCAAGTTCATGCAAAACACACGATTAAGTTTCAAATCAATGATATGTAGAAGGTTTAGCTTAAGAAACAATGCCACACAAATGATTTAGCTTCAGATACTTGCGATATGAGTGATATAGCTTCAAATGCAGACGAAGCAAACGAGTTAGCTTCAAATCCACGCGAAACACATGATATAGCTGCAAATCAATGCGATGTAGAAGGTTTAGCTTCGAATCCACGCGAAACAAATGACATGGCTTCAAACACTTGGGATATAAGTGGTATAGCTTCAAATGCAGACGAATAAAAGCTTCAAAATCCATGCGATACACATGATATAGCTTCACATCAATGCGAAGTAGAAGGATTAGCTTCAAATCCGTGCGGAACAAACGATTGAACTTCAAACACTTCGGATATAGGTGATATAGCTTCAGCTGCATGCGAAACAAACGAGTTAGCTTCAAATCCATGCGAAACACATGATTATGCTTCAAATCAATGCGAAGTAGAATGCTTACCTTCAATTCCATCCGAATCAAAAGGTTTAGATTCAAATACTTGTGATATACATGATTTCGATTCAACTCTATGTGAAACAAACGTGTTAGCTTCAAATCCAAGCAAAACACATGATTTAGATTCAAATCAATGCGATCTAGAAGGCTTAGCTTCAAATCCATGCGAAACACATGCTTTAGCTGCAAATCAGTGCGAAGTAGAAGGCTTACGTTCAAATCCATGCGATTCAAATGGTTCATCTTCAAATACTTGCGAAAGACATGATTTAGCTACAACTGCATGCTATACAAACGAGTTACCTTCAAATCCACGCGAAACACATGATTTAGATTCAAATCAATGCGATGTAGAAGGCTTGGCTTCAAATCCATGTAAACACGCGATTTAACTTCAAATCAATTCGAAGTAAAAGGCTTAGCTTCAAATCAATGCGAAGCAACTGGTTTATCTTCAAATACTTGTGATATTCATGATTTAACTTCGATTGCAGGCGAAACGAACGAGTTAGCTTGAAATCCATTCGAAACACATGATTTAGCTTCATATCAATGCGAAGTAGAATGCTTACCTTCAATTCCATCCGAATCAAAAGGTTTAGATTCAAATACTTGTGATATACATGATTTCGTTTCAACTCTATGTGAAACAAACGTGTTAGCTTCAAATCCAAGCAAAACACATGATTTAGATTCAAATCAATGCGAAGTAGTAGGCTTAGCTCAAATCAATGCGAAACAAATGATTTACGTTCAAATACCAGCGGTTTAAATGAAATAGCTTCAAATGCAGGCGAAACAAACGAGTTAGCTTCAAATCCATGCGAAGCACATGAGTTAGGTTCAAATCAATGCCAAGTAGAAGGCTTAGCTTCAATTCCATGTGAAACAAATGGTTTAGCCTTCAAATACTTGTGATAAACACGATTTAGAGTCAATTGCATGCGAATGGAACGAGTTAGCTTCAAATCCCAGAGAAACACATGATTTAACTTCAAATCAATGCGAAGTAGAAGGGTTAGCTGCAAATCTGTGCGAAACAAATGGTTTGGATTCAGATACTTGTACTAAACATAATTTAGCTTCAACTGCATGCGAATCAAACGAGTTAGCTTCAAATCCCAGAGGAACACATGATTTAACTTCTAATCAATGCGAAGTAGAAGGCTTAGCTTCAAATCCATGCGAAACAAATGATTAACTTTCAAATACCTGCGGTTTAAATGAAATAGCTTCAAATGCAGGAGAAACAAACGAGTTAGCTTCAAATCCTTGCGATACACATGATTTAGCTTCAAATCAATACGAAGTGGTAGGCTTAGCTTCAAATCAATGCGAATCAAATGGTTTGGATTCAGATACTTGTGATGGACACGATTTAGAGTCAACTGCATGCGAATCAAACGAGTTAACTTCATATTCAAGAGAAACACATGATTTAACTTCAAATCAATGCGAAGTTGGAGGCTTAGCTTCAAATCAATGCGAAACAAATGATTTAGCTTCAAATACTTGTGATAAACATGATTTAAGTTCAACTGCATGCGAATCGAACGAGTTAGCTTCAAATTCAAGAGAAACACATGATTTAACTTCAAATCAATGCGAAGTAGAAGGCTTAGCTTCAAATCCATGTGAAACAAATGGTTTAGCTTCAAATACTTCTGATAAACACGATTTAGAGTCAATTGCATGCGAATGGAACGAGTTAGCTTCAAATCCCAGGGAAACACATGATTTAACTTCAAATCAATGCGAAGTAGGAGGCTTAGCTTCAAATCTGTGCGAAACAATTGGTTTGGATTCAGATACTTGTGATAAACATGGTTTAGCTTCAACTGCATGCGATTCAAACGAGATAGCTTCAAATCCAAGAGAAACACATGATATTAACTTCAAATCAATGCAAAGTAGAAGGCTTAGCTTCAAATCCATGCGAAACAAATGAATTACTTTCAAATGCCTGCGTTTAAATGAAATAGCTTCAAATGCAGGCGAAACAAACGAGTTAGCTCCAAATCCATGCGAAGCACATGAGTTAGCTTCAAATCAATGCGAAGTAGAAGGCTTAGCTTCAAATCCATGTGAAACAAATGGTTTAGCTTCAAATACTTCTGATAAACACGATTTAGAGTCAATTGCATGCGAATGGAACGAGTTAGCTTCAAATCACAGGGAAACACACGATATAACTTCAAATCAATGCGAAGTAGGAGGCTTAGCTTCAAATCTGTGCGAAACAATTGGTTTGGATTCAGATACTTGTGATAAACATGGTTTAGCTTCAACTGCATGCGATTCAAACGAGATAGCTTCAAATCCAAGAGAAACACATGATATTAACTTCAAATCAATGCAAAGTAGAAGGCTTAGCTTCAAATCCATGCGAAACAAATGAATTACTTTCAAATGCCTGCGGTTTAAATGAAATAGCTTCAAATGCAGGCGAAACAAACGAGTTAGCTCCAAATCCATGCGAAGCACATGAGTTAGCTTCAAATCAATGCGGAGTAGAAGGCTTAGCTTCAAATCCATGTGAAACAAATGGTTTAGCTTCAAATACTTCTGATAAACACGATTTAGAGTCAATTGCATGCGAATGGAACGAGTTAGCTTCAAATCACAGGGAAACACACGATATAACTTCAAATCAATGCGAAGTAGGAGGCTTAGCTTCAAATCGGTGCGAAACAAATTGTTTGGATTCAGATACTTGTGATAAACATGGTTTAGCTTCAACTGCGTGCGATTCAAACGAGATAGCTTCAAATCCAAGCGAAACACATGATATTAACTTCAAATCTATGCGAAGTAGAAGGCTTAGCTTCAAATCCATGCGAAACAAATGAATTACCTTCAAATACATGCGGTTTAAATGAAATAGCTTCAAATGCAGGCGAAACAAACGAGTTAGCTTCAAATCCATGCGAAGCACATGATTTAGCATCAAATCAATATGAAGTAGAAGGCTTAACTTCAAATCCATGCGAAACAAATGGTTTAGCTTCAAATACTTCTGATAAACACGATTTAGAGTCAATTGCATGCGAATGGAACGAGTTAGCTTCAAATCCCAGGGAAACACACGATATAACTTCAAATCAATGCGAAGTAGAAGGGTTAGCTGCAAATCTGTGCGAAACAAATGGTTTGGATTCAGATACTTGTAATAAACATAATTTAGCTTCAACTGCATGCGAATCAAACGAGTTAGCTTCAAATCCAAGGGAAACACAATATTTAACTTCAAATCAATACGAAGTAGTAGGCTTAGCGTCAAATCAATGCGAAACAAATTGTTGGGATTCAGATACTTGGGATCAAAACGATTTAGCTTCAACTGCATGCGAATCAAACGAGTTAGCTTCAAATTCAAGAGAAACACATGATTTATCTTCAAATCAATGCGAAGTAGAAGGCTTAGCTTCAAATCAATGCGAAACAAATGATTTAGCTTCAAATACTTGTGATAAACATGATTTAGCTTCAACTGCATGCGAATCGAACGAGTTAGCTTCAAATCCAAGGGAAACACATTATTTAACTTCAAATCATTACGAAGTAGTAGGCTTAGCATCAAATCAGTGCGAAACAAATGGTTTGGATTCAGATACTTGTGATCGAAATGATTTAGCTTAAACTGCATGCGAATCAAACGAGTTAGCCTCAAATTCAAGAGAAACACATGATTTAACTTCAAATCAATGCGAAGTAGAAGGATTAGCTTCAAATCCATGCGAAACATGTGGTTTAGCTTCAAATACTTGTGATGAAAACGATTTAGAGTCAACTGCATGCGAATCAAACGAGTTAGCTTCAAATCCAAGGGAAACACATGATTTAACTTCAAATCAATGCGAAGTAGTAGGCTTAGCTCCAAATCAATGCGAAACAAATGATTTACGTTCAAATACCTGCGGTTTAAATGAAATAGCTTCAAATGCAGGCGAAACAAACGAGTTAGCTTCAAATCCATGCGAAGCACATGAGTTAGCTTCAAATCAATGCCAAGTAGAAGGCTTAGCTTCAATTCCATGTGAAACAAATGGTTTAGCTTCAAATACTTGTGATAAACACGATTTAGAGTCAATTGCATGCGAATGGAACGAGTTAGCTTCAAATCCCAGAGAAACACATGATTTAACTTCAAATCAATGCGAAGTAGAAGGGTTAGCTGCAAATCTGTGCGAAACAAATGGTTTGGATTCAGATACTTGTAATAAACATAATTTAGCTTCAACTGCATGCGAATCAAACGAGTTAGCTTCAAATCCCAGAGAAACACATGATTTAACTTCTAATCAATGCGAAGTAGAAGGCTTAGCTTCAAATCCATGCGAAACAAATGATTAACTTTCAAATACCTGCGGTTTAAATGAAATAGCTTCAAATGCAGGAGAAACAAACGAGTTAGCTTCAAATCCTTGCGATACACATGATTTAGCTTCAAATCAATACGAAGTAGTAGGGTTAGCTTCAAATCAATGCGAATCAAATGGTTTGGATTCAGATACTTGTGATGGACACGATTTAGAGTCAACTGCATGCGAATCAAACGAGTTAACTTCATATTCAAGAGAAACACATGATTTAACTTCAAATCAATGCGAAGTAGAAGGATTAGCTTCAAATCCATGCGAAACATGTGCTTTAGCTTCAAATACTTCTGATAAACACGATTTAGAGAAAGTTGCATGCGAATGGAACGAGTTAGCTTCAAATCCCAGGGAAACACATGATTTAACATCAAATCAATGCGAAGTAGGAGGCTTAGCTTCAAATCTGTGCGAAACAATTGGTTTGGATTCAGATACTTGTGATAAACATGGTTTAGCTTCAACTGCATGCGATTCAAACGAGATAGCTTCAAATCCAAGAGAAACACATGATATTAACTTCAAATCAATGCAAAGTAGAAGGCTTAGCTTCAAATCCATGCGAAACAAATGAATTACCTTCAAATGCCTGCGGTTTAAATGAAATAGCTTCAAATGCAGGCGAAACAAACGAGTTAGCTCCAAATCCATGCGAAGCACATGAGTTAGCTTCAAATCAATGCGAAGTAGAAGGCTTAGCTTCAAATCCATGTGAAACAAATGGTTTAGCTTCAAATACTTCTGATAAACACGATTTAGAGTCAATTGCATGCGAATGGAACGAGTTAGCTTCAAATCCCAGGGAAACACATGATTTTACTTCAAATCAATGCAAAGTAGGCGGCTTAGCTTCAAATCTGTGCGAAACGAATGGTTTGGATTCAGATACTTGTGATAAACATGGTTTAGATTCAACTGCGAGCGAATCAAACGACTTAGCTTCAAATCCAAGGGAAACACATGATTTAACTTCAAATCAATGCGAAGTCGAAGGCTTAGCTTCAAATCAATGCGGAACAAATGATTTAGCTTCAAATACTTGCGATAAACATGATTTAGCTTCAACTGCGTGCGAATCGGACGAATTAGCTTCAAATCCAAGGGAAACACACGATTTCGCTTCAAATTCGTGCGAAATAGCGGTTTTTAACAAACGATTTAGCTTCAAATTTATGCGAAATGAACAATTTAGCTTCAGATTCATGCGAAATACACGAATCAGCTTTAAATCAACGCGAAACATACGATTTAGCTTCAATATCATGCGAAACACACGATTTCGCTTCAAATTCGTGCAATATAACGATTTTAAACAAACGATTTCGCTTCAAATTCGTGCGAAATAGCGATTTTAAATAATTGATTTTGCTTCAAATTCATGCGAAATGAACAGTTTAGCTTCAGGTTCATGCGAAATACACGAATTAGCTTTAAATCCACGCGAAACATACGATTTAGCTTCAATATCATGAGAAACATACGATTTCGCTTCAAATTCGTGCGAAATAACGATTTTAAATAATTGATTTTGCTTCAAATTCATGCGAAATGAATAGTTTAGCTTCAGATTCATGCGAAATACACGAATTAGTTTTAAATCCACGCGAAACATACGATTTAGCTTCAATATCATGCGAAACACACGATTTCGCTTCAAATTCGTGCGAAATAGCGATTTTAAACAAAAGATTTAGCTTCAAATTCATGCGAAATGAACAGTTTAGTTTCAGATTCATGCGAAATACACGAATCAGCTTCAAATTCACGCGAAACATACGATTTAGCTTCAATATCATGCGAAACACACGATTTTGATTGAAATTCGTACGAAATAACGATTTTAAATAATTGATTTTGCTTCAAATTCATGCGAAATGAACAGTTAGCTTCAGCTTCATGCGAAATACACGAATTAGCTTTAAATCCACGCGAAACATACGATTTAGCTTCAATATCACGCGAAACACACGATTTTGCTTCAAATTCGTGCGAAATACCGATTTTAAACAAACGATTTAGCTTCAAATTCATGCGAAATGAACAATTTAGCTTCAGATTCATACGAAATACACGAATTAGCTTTAAATCAACGCGAAACATACGATTTAGCTTCAATATCATGCGAAACACACGATTTCGCTTCAAATTCGTGCGATATAGCGATTTTAAACAAAAGATTTAGCTTCAAATTCATGCGAAATGAACAGTTTAGCTTCAAATTCATGCGACATACACGAATCAGCTTCAAATTCACGCGAAACATACGATTTAGCTTCAATATCATGCGAAACACACGATTTCGATTGAAATTCGTGCGAAATAACGATTTTAAATAATTGATTTTGCTTCAAATTCATGCGAAATGAACAGTTAGCTTCAGCTTCATGCGAAATACATGAATTAGCTTTAAATCCACGCGAAACATACGATTTAGCTTCAATATCATGCGAAACACACGATTTCGCTTCAAATTCGTGCGAAATACCGATTTTAAACAAACGATTTAGCTTCAAATTCATGCGAAATGAACAGTTTAGCTTCAGATTCATGCGAAATACACGAATTAGCTTTAAATCCAAGCGAAACATACGATTTAGATTGAATATCATGCGATAGGAACGATTTCGCTTCAAATTCGTGCGAAATAGCGGTTTTTAACAAACGATTTTGCTTCAAATTTATGAGAAATGAACAATTTAGCTTCAGATTCATGCGAAATACACGAATCAGCTTCAAATTCACGCGAAACATACGATTTAGCTTCAATATCATGCGAAACACACGATTTCGCTTCAAATTCGTGCGATGTAGCGGTTTTTAACAAACGATTTAGCTTCAAATTTATGCGAAATGAACAATTTAGCTTGAGATTCATGCGAAATACACGAATCAGCTCCAAATTCACGCGAAACATACGATTTAGCTTCAATATCATGCGAAACACACGATTTCGCTTCAAATTCGTGCGAAATAACGATTTTAAATAATTGATTTTGCTTCAAACTCATGCGAAATGAACAGTTTAGCTTCAGATTCATGCGAAATACACGAATCAGCTCCAAATTCACGCGAAACATACGATTTAGCTTCAATATCATGCGAAACACACGATTTCGCTTCAAATTCGTGCGAAATAACGATTTTAAATAATTGATTTTGCTTCAAACTCATGCGAAATGAACAGTTTAGCTTCAGATTCATGCGAAATACACGAATTAGCTTTAAATCCACGCGAAACATACGATTTAGCTTCAATATCATGCGAAACACACGATTTCGCTTCAAATTCGTGCGAAATAGCGATTTTAAACAAACGATTTAGCTTCAAATTGATGCGAAATGAACAATTTAGCTTCAGATTCATGCGAAACACACGAATTAGGTTTAAATCAACGCGAAATATACGATTTAGCTTCAATATCATGCGAAACACACGATTTCGCTTCAAATTCGTGCGAAATAGTGATTTTAAACAAAAGATTTAGCTTCAAATTCATGCGAAATGAACAGTTTAGCTTCAGATTCATGCGACACACACGAATCAGCTTCAAATTCATGCGAAACATACGATTTAGCTTCAATATCATGCGAAACACACGATTTCGATTGAAATTCGTGCGAAATAACGATTTTAAATAATTGATTTCGCTTCAAATTCATGCGAAATGAACAGTTTAGCTTCAGATTCATGCGAAATACACGAATTAGTTTTAAATCCACGCGAAACATACGATTTAGCTTCAATATCATGCGAAACACACGATTTCGCTTCAAATTCGTGCGAAATAGCGATTTTAAACAAAAGATTTAGCTTCAAATTCATGCGAAATGAACAGTTTAGCTTCAGATTCATGCGAAATACACGAATCAGCTTCAAATTCACGCGAAACATACGATTTAGCTTCAATATCATGCGAAACACACGATTTCGCTTCAAATTCGTGCGATATAGCGATTTTAAACAAAAGATTTAGCTTCAAATTCATGCGAAATGAACAGTTTAGCTTCAGATTCATGCGAAATACACGAATTAGCTTTAAATCCACGCGAAACATACGATTTAGCTTGCATATCATGCGATAGGAACGATTTCGCTTCAAATTCGTGCGAAATAGCGGTTTTTAACAAACGATTTAGTTTCAAATTTATGAGAAATGAACAATTTAGCTTCAGATTCATGCGAAATACACGAATCAGCTTCAAATTCACGCGAAACATACGATTTAGCTTCAATATCATGCGAAACACACGATTTCGATTGAAATTCGTGCGAAATAACGATTTTTAATAATTGATTTTGCTTCAAATTCATGCGAAATGAACAGTTAGCTTCAGCTTCATGCGAAATACATGAATTAGCTTTAAATCCACGCGAAACATACGATTTAGCTTCAATATCATGCGAAACACACGATTTCGCTTCAAATTCG
This sequence comes from Megalopta genalis, assembly GCF_051020955.1. Taxonomy (NCBI): domain Eukaryota; kingdom Metazoa; phylum Arthropoda; class Insecta; order Hymenoptera; family Halictidae; genus Megalopta; species Megalopta genalis. The sequence goes on along the minus strand of NW_027477789.1, from coordinate 10,173 downwards.
TGCGAAATACCGATTTTAAACAAACGATTTAGCTTCAAATTCATGCGAAATGAACAGTTTAGCTTCAGATTCATGCGAAATACACGAATTAGCTTTAAATCCACGCGAAACATACGATTTAGCTTGCATATCATGCGATAGGAACGATTTCGCTTCAAATTCGTGCGAAATAGCGGTTTTTAACAAACGATTTAGTTTCAAATTTATGAGAAATGAACAATTTAGCTTCAGATTCATGCGAAATACACGAATCAGCTTCAAATTCACGCGAAACATACGATTTAGCTTCAATATCATGCGAAACACACGATTTCGCTTCAAATTCGTGCGATGTAGCGGTTTTTAACAAACGATTTAGCTTCAAATTTATGCGAAATGAACAATTTAGCTTCAGATTCATGCGAAATACACGAATCAGCTCCAAATTCACGCGAAACATACGATTTAGCTTCAATATCATGCGAAACACACGATTTCGCTTCAAATTCGTGCGAAATAACGATTTTAAATAATTGATTTTGCTTCAAACTCATGCGAAATGAACAGTTTAGCTTCAGATTCATGCGAAATACACGAATTAGCTTTAAATCCACGCGAAACATACGATTTAGCTTCAATATCATGCGAAACACACGATTTCGCTTCAAATTCGTGCGAAATAGCGATTTTAAACAAACGATTTAGTTTCAAATTGATGCGAAATGTACAATTTAGCATCAGATTTATGCGAAATACACGAATTAGCTGTAAATCAACGCGAAACATACGATTTAGCTTCAATATCATGCGAAACACACGATTTCGCTTCAAATTCGTGCGATGTAGCGGTTTTTAACAAACGATTTAGCTTCAAATTTATGCGAAATGAACAATTTAGCTTCAGATTCATGCGAAATACACGAATCAGCTTCAAATTCTCGCGAAACATACGATTTAGCTTCAATATCATGCGAAACACACGATTTCGCTACAAATTCGTGCGATGTAGTGGTTTTTAACAAACGATTTAGCCTCAAATTTATGCGAAATGAACAATTTAGCTTCAGATTCATGCGAAATACACGAATCAGCTTCAAATTCTCGCGAAACATACGATTTAGCTTCAATATCATGTGAAACACACGATTTCGCTACAAATTCGTGCGATGTAGCGGTTTTTAACAAACGATTTAGCTTCAAATTTATGCGAAATGAACAATTTAGCTTCAGATTCATGCGAAATACACGAATCAGCTCCAAATTCACGCGAAACATACGATTTAGCTTCAATATCATGCGAAACACACGATTTCGCTTCAAATTCGTGCGAAATAGCGATTTTAAACAAACGATTTAGCTTCAAATTGATGCGAAATGAATAATTTAGCTTCAGATTCATGCGAAATACACGAACTAGATTTAAATCAACGCGAAATATACGATTTAGCTTCAATATCATGCGAAACACACGATTTCGCTTCAAATTCCTGCGAAATAGTGATTTTAAACAAAAGATTTAGCTTCAAATTCATGCGAAATGAACAGTTTAGCATCAGATTCATGCGACATACACGAATCAGCTTCAAATTCACGCGAAACATACGATATAGCTTCAATATCATGCGAAACACACGATTTCGATTGAAATTCGTGCGAAATAACGATTTTAAATAATTGATTTTGCTTCAAATTTATGCGAAATGAAAAATTTAGCTTCAGATTCATGCGAAATACACGAATCAGCTTCAAATTCTCGCGAAACATACGATTTAGCTTCAATATCATGTGAAACACACGATTTCGCTACAAATTCGTGCGATGTAGCGGTTTTTAACAAACGATTTAGCTTCAAATTTATGCGAAATGAACAATTTAGCTTCAGATTCATGCGAAATACACGAATCAGCTCCAAATTCACGCGAAACATACGATTTAGCTTCAATATCATGCGAAACACACGATTTCGCTTCAAATTCCTGCGAAATAGTGATTTTAAACAAAAGATTTAGCTTCAAATTCATGCGAAATGAACAGTTTAGCTTCAGATTCATGCGACATACACGAATCAGCTTCAAATTCACGCGAAACATACGATTTAGCTTCAATATCATGCGAAACACACGATTTCGCTTCAAATTCGTGCGAAATAGCGATTTTAAACAAACGATTTAGCTTCAAATTGATGCGAAATGAACAATTTAGCTTCAGATTCATGCGAAATACACGAATTAGATTTAAATCAACGCGAAATATACGATTTAGCTTCAATATCATGCGAAACACACGATTTCGCTTCAAATTCGTGCGAAATATCGATTTTAAACAAACGATTTAGCTTCAAATTCATGCGAAATGAACAGTTTAGCTTCAGATTCATGCGAAATACACGAATTAGCTTTAAATCCACGCGAAACATACGATTTAGCTTGAATATCATGCGATAGGAACGATTTCGCTTCAAAATCGTGCGAAATAGCGGTTTTTAACAAACGATTTAGCTTCAAATTTATGCGAAATGAACAATTTAGCTTCAGATTCATGAGAAATACACGAATCAGCTTCAAATTCTCGCGAAACATACGATTTAGCTTCAATATCATGCGAAACACACGATTTCGCTACAAATTCGTGCGATGTAGCGGTTTTTAACAAACGATTTAGCTTCAAATTTATGCGAAATGAACAATTTAGCTTCAGATTCATGCGAAATACACGAATCAGCTCCAAATTCACGCGAAACATACGATTTAGCTTCAATATCATGCGAAACACACGATTTCGCTTCAAATTCGTGCGAAATAACGATTTTAAATAATTGATTTTGCTTCAAATTCATGCGAAGTGAACAGTTTAGCTTCAGACTCATGCGAAATACACGAATTAGCTTTAAATCCACGCGAAACATACGATTTAGTTTCAATATCATGCGAAACACACGATTTCGCTTCAAATTCGTGCGAAATTGCGATTTTAAACAAACGATTTAGCTTCAAATTTATGCGAAATGAACAATTTAGCTTCAGATTCATGCGAAATACACGAATCAGCTTCAAATTCACGCGAAACATACGATTTAGCTTCAATATCATGCGAAACACACGATTTCGCTTCAAATTCGTGCGATGTAGCGGTTTTTAACAAACGATTTAGCTTCAAATTTATGCGAAATGAACAATTTAGCTTCAGATTCATGCGAAATACACGAATTAGATTTAAATCAACGCGAAATATACGATTTAGCTTCAATATCATGCGAAACACACGATTTCGCTTCAAATTCGTGCGATATAGCGATTTTAAACAAAAGATTTAGCTTCAAATTCATGCGAAATGAACAGTTTAGCTTCAGATTCATGCGACATACACGAATCAGCTTCAAATTCACGCGAAACATACGATTTAGCTTCAATATCATGCGAAACACACGATTTCGCTTCAAATTCGTGCGATGTAGCGGTTTTTAACAAACGATTTAGCTTCAAATTTATGCGAAATGAACAATTTAGCTTCAGATTCATGCGAAATACACGAATTAGATTTAAATCAACGCGAAACATACGATTTAGCTTCAATATCATGCGAAACACACGATTTCGCTTCAAATTCCTGCGAAATAGTGATTTTAAACAAAAGATTTAGCTTCAAATTCATGCGAAATGAACAGTTTAGCTTCAGATTCATGCGACATACACGAATCAGCTTCAAATTCACGCGAAACATACGATTTAGCTTCAATATCATGCGAAACACACGATTTCGCTTCAAATTCGTGCCATGTAGCGGTTTTTAACAAACGATTTAGCTTCAAATTTATGCGAAATGAACAATTTAGCTTCAGATTCATGCGAAATACACGAATTAGATTTAAATCAACGCGAAACATACGATTTAGCTTCAATATCATGCGAAACACACGATTTCGCTTCAAATTCCTGCGAAATAGTGATTTTAAACAAAAGATTTAGCTTCAAATTCATGCGAAATGAACAGTTTAGCTACAGATTCATGCGACATACACGAATCAGCTTCAAATTCACGCGAAACATACGATTTAGCTTCAATATCATGCGAAACACACGATTTCGCTTCAAATTCGTGCGAAATATCGATTTTAAACAAACGATTTAGCTTCAAATTCATGCGAAATGAACAGTTTAGCTTCAGATTCATGCGAAATACACGAATTAGCTTTAAATCCACGCGAAACATACGATTTAGCTTGAATATCATGCGATAGGAACGATTTCGCTTCAAAATCGTGCGAAATAGCGATTTTTAACAAACGATTTAGCTTCAAATTTATGCGAAATGAACAATTTAGCTTCAGATTCATGAGAAATACACGAATCAGCTTCAAATTCTCGCGAAACATACGATTTAGCTTCAATATCATGCGAAACACACGATTTCGCTACAAATTCGTGCGATGTAGCGGTTTTTAACAAACGATTTAGCTTCAAATTTATGCGAAATGAACAATTTAGCTTCAGATTCATGCGAAATACACGAATCAGCTCCAAATTCACGCGAAACATACGATTTAGCTTCAATATCATGCGAAACACACGATTTCGCTTCAAATTCGTGCGAAATAACGATTTTAAATAATTGATTTTGCTTCAAATTCATGCGAAGTGAACAGTTTAGCTTCAGACTCATGCGAAATACACGAATTAGCTTTAAATCCACGCTAAACATACGATTTAGTTTCAATATCATGCGAAACACACGATTTCGCTTCAAATTCGTGCGAAATATCGATTTTAAACAAACGATTTAGCTTCAAATTTATGCGAAATGAACAATTTAGCTTCAGATTCATGCGAAATACACGAATCAGCTTCAAATTCACGCGAAACATACGATTTAGCTTCAATATCATGCGAAACACACGATTTCGCTTCAAATTCGTGCGATGTAGCGGTTTTTAACAAACGATTTAGCTTCAAATTTATGCGAAATGAACAATTTAGCTTCAGATTCATGCGAAATACACGAATTAGATTTAAATCAACGCGAAATATACGATTTAGCTTCAATATCATGCGAAACACACGATTTCGCTTCAAATTCGTGCGATATAGCGATTTTAAACAAAAGATTTAGCTTCAAATTCATGCGAAATGAACAGTTTAGCTTCAGATTCATGCGACATACACGAATCAGCATCAAATTCACGCGAAACATACGATTTAGCTTCAATATCATGCGAAACACACGATTTCGATTGAAATTCGTGCGAAATAACGATTTTAAATAATTGATTTTGCTTCAAATTCGTGCGAAATGAACAGTTAGCTTCAGCTTCAAGCGATATACACGAATTAGCTTTAAATCCACGCGAAACATACGATTTAGCTTCAATATCATGCGAAACACACGATTTCGCTTCATATTCGTGCGAAATAACGATTTTAAATAATCGATTTCGCTTCAAATTCATGCGAAATGAACAATTTAAGTTCAGATTCATAAGAAATACAAGAATTAGCTTTAAATCCACGCGAAATATACGATTTAGCTACAATATCATGCGATAAACACGATTTCACTACAAATTCGAGCGAAATAGCGATTTTAAACAAACGATTCAGCTTCAAATTGATGCGAAATGAACAATTTAGCTTCAGATTCATGCGAAATACACGAATCAGCTTCAAATTCACGCGAAACATACGATTTAGCTTCAATATCATGCGAAACACACGATTTCGCTTCAAATTCGTGCGATGTAGCGGTTTTTAACAAACGATTTAGCTTCAAATTGATGCGAAATGAACAATTTAGCTTCAGATTCATGCGAAATACACGAATTAGATTTAAATCAACGCGAAATATACGATTTAGCTTCAATATCATGCGAAACACACGATTTCGCTTCAAATTCCTGCGAAATAGTGATTTTAAACAAAAGATTTAGCTTCAAATTCATGCGAAATGAACAGTTTAGCTTCAGATTCATGCGACATACACGAATCAGCTTCAAATTCACGCGAAACATACGATTTAGCTTCAATATCATGTGAAATACACGATTTCGATTGAAATTCGTGCGAAATAGCTATTTTAAACAAACGATTGAGCTTCAAATTCATGCGAAATGAACAGTTTAGCTTCAGATTCATGCGAAATACACGAAGTAGCTTTAAATCCACGCGAAACATACGATTTAGCTTGAATATCATGCGAAACACACGATTTCGCTTCAAATTCGTGCGAAATAGCGATTTTAAACAAACGATTTAGCTTCAAATTGATGCGAAATGAACAATTTAGCTTTAGATTCATGCGAAGTACACGAATTAGATTTAAATCAACGCGAAATATACGATTTAGCTTCAATATCATGCGAAACACACGATTTCGCTTCAAATTCCTGCGAAATAGTGATTTTAAACAAAAGATTTAGCTTCAAATTCATGCGAAATGAACAGTTTAGCTTCAGATTCATGCGACATACACGAATCAGCTTCAAATTGACGCGAAACATACGATTTAGCTTCAATATCATGCGAAACACACGATTTCGATTGAAATTCTTGCGAAATAACGATTTTAAATAATTGATTTTGCTTCAAATTCATGCGCAATGAACAGTTAGCTTCAGACTCATGCGAAATACACGAATTAGATTTAAATCCACGCGAAACATACGATTTAGTTTCAATATCATGCGAAACACACGATTTCGCTTCAAATTCGTGCGAAATTGCGATTTTAAACAAACGATTTAGCTTCAAATTTATGCGAAATGAACAATTTAGCTTCAGATTCATGCGAAATACACGAATCAGCTTCAAATTCACGCGAAACATACGATTTAGCTTCAATATCATGCGAAACACACGATTTCGCTTCAAATTCGTGCGAAATAACGATCTTAAATAATTGATTTTGCTTCAAATTCATGCGAAATGGACAGTTTAGCTTCAGATTCATACGAAATACACGTATTAGCTTTAAATCAACGCGAAACATACGATTTATCTCCAATATCATGCGAAACACACGATTTCGCTTCAAATTCGTGCGAAATAGCGGTTTTTAACAAACGATTTAGCTTCAAATTTATGCGAAATGAACAATTTAGCTTCAGATACATGCGAAATACACGAATCAGCTTCAAATTCACGCGAAACATACGATTTAGCTTCAATATCATGCGAAACACACGATTTCGCTTCAAATTCGTGCGAAATATCGATTTTAAACAAACGATTTAGCTTCAAATTCATGCGAAATGAACAGTTTAGCTTCAGATTCATGCGAAATACACGAATTAGCTTTAAATCCACGCGAAACATACGATTTAGCTTGAATATCATGCGATAGGAACGATTTCGCTTCAAATTCGTGCGAAATAGCGGTTTTTAACAAATGATTTAGCTTCAAATTTATGCGAAATGAACAATTTAGCTTCAGATTCATGAGAAATACACGAATCAGCTTCAAATTCTCGCGAAACATACGATTTAGCTTCAATATCATGCGAAACACACGATTTCGCTACAAATTCGTGCGATGTAGCGGTTTTTAACAAACGATTTAGCTTCAAATTTATGCGAAATGAACAATTTAGCTTCAGATTCATGCGAAATACACGAATCAGCTCCAAATTCACGCGAAACATACGATTTAGCTTCAATATCATGCGAAACACACGATTTCGCTTCAAATTCGTGCGATGTAGCGGTTTTTAACAAACGATTTAGCTTCAAATTTATGCGAAATGAACAATTTAGCTTCAGATTCATGCGAAATACACGAATTAGATTTAAATCAACGCGAAATATACGATTTAGCTTCAATATCATGCGAAACACACGATTTCGCTTCAAATTCGTGCGATATAGCGATTTTAAACAAAAGATTTAGCTTCAAATTCATGCGAAATGAACAGTTTAGCTTCAGATTCATGCGACATACACGAATCAGCATCAAATTCACGCGAAACATACGATTTAGCTTCAATATCATGCGAAACACACGATTTCGATTGAAATTCGTGCGAAATAACGATTTTAAATAATTGATTTTGCTTCAAATTCGTGCGAAATGAACAGTTAGCTTCAGCTTCAAGCGAAATACACGAATTAGCTTTAAATCCACGCGAAACATACGATTTAGCTTCAATATCATGCGAAACACACGATTTCGCTTCATATTCGTGCGAAATAACGATTTTAAATAATCGATTTCGCTTCAAATTCATGCGAAATGAACAATTTAACTTCAGATTCATAAGAAATACAAGAATTAGCTTTAAATCCACGCGAAATATACGATTTAGCTACAATATCATGCGATAAACACGATTTCACTACAAATTCGAGCGAAATAGCGATTTTAAACAAACGATTCAGCTTCAAATTGATGCGAAATGAACAATTTAGCTTCAGATTCATGCGAAATACACGAATTAGCTTTAAATCCACGCGAAACATACGATTTAGCTTCAATATCATGCGAAACACACGATTTCGCTTCAAATCCGTGCGAAATAGCGATTTTAAATAATTGATTTTGCTTCAAATTCATGCGAAATGAACAGTTTAGCTTCAGGTTCATGCGAAATACACGAATTAGCTTTAAATCCACGCGAAACATACGATTTAGCTTCAATATCATGCGAAATACACGATTTCGCTTCAAATTCGTGCGAAATAGCGATTTTAAACAAACGATTTAGCTTCAAATTGATGCGAAATGAACAATTTAGCTTCAGATTCATGCGAAATACACGAATTTGATTTAAATCAACGCGAAATATACGATTTAGCTTCAATATCATGCGAAACACACGATTTCGCTTCAAATTCGTGCGAAATAGCGATTTTAAACAAACGATTTAGCTTCAAATTGATGCGAAATGAACAATTTAGCTTCAGATTCATGCGAAATACACGAATTTGATTTAAATCAACGCGGAATATACGATTTAGCTTCAATATCATGCGAAACACACGATTTCGCTTCAAATTCGTGCGAAATAGTGATTTTAAACAAAAGTTTTAGCTTCAAATTCATGCGAAATGAACAGTTTAGCTTCAGATTCATGCGACATACACGAATCAGCTTCAAATTCACGCGAAACATACGATTTAGCTTCAATATCATGCGAAACACACGATTTCGATTGAAATTCGTGCGAAATAACGATTTTAAATAATTGATTTTGCTTCAAATTCATGCGAAATGAACAGTTAGCTTCAGACTCATGCGAAATACACGAATTAGCTTTAAATCCACGCGAAACATACGATTTAGTTTCAACATCATGCGAAACACACGATTTCGCTTCAAATTCGTGCGAAATTGCGATTTTCAACAAACGATTTAGCTTCAAATTTATGCGAAATGAACAATTTAGCTTCAGATTCATGCGAAATACACGAATCAGCTTCAAATTCACGCGAAACATACGATTTAGCTTCAATATCATGCGAAACACACGATTTCGCTTCAAATTCGTGCGAAATAACGATCTTAAATAATTGATTTTGCTTCAAATTCATGCGAAATGGACAGTTTAGCTTCAGATTCATACGAAATACACGTATTAGCTTTAAATCAACGCGAAACATACGATTTAGCTTCAATATCATGCGAAACACACGATTTCGCTTCAAATCCGTGCGAAATAGCGATTTTAAATAATTGATTTTGCTTCAAATTCATGCGAAATGAACAGTTTAGCTTCAGGTTCATGCGAAATACACGAATTAGCTTTAAATCCACGCGAAACATACGATTTAGCTTCAATATCATGCGAAATACACGATTTCGCTTCAAATTCGTGCGAAATAGCGATTTTAAACAAACGATTTAGCTTCAAATTGATGCGAAATGAACAATTTAGCTTCAGATTCATGCGAAATACACGAATTTGATTTAAATCAACGCGAAATATACGATTTAGATTCAATATCATGCGAAACACACGATTTCGCTTCAAATTCGTGCGAAATAGCGATTTTAAACAAACGATTTAGCTTCAAATTGATGCGAAATGAACAATTTAGCTTCAGATTCATGCGAAATACACGAATTTGATTTAAATCAACGCGGAATATACGATTTAGCTTCAATATCATGCGAAACACACGATTTCGCTTCAAATTCGTGCGAAATAGTGATTTTAAACAAAAGATTTAGCTTCAAATTCATGCGAAATGAACAGTTTAGCTTCAGATT
>NW_027477788.1:0-56305 GCF_051020955.1 Megalopta genalis | reverse complement strand
AGCTAAATCATGTGTTTCGCATAGATTTGAAGCTAGCTCGTTTGGTTCGTCTGCATTTGAAGCTATATCACATATATCACAAGTATCTGAAGCTAAATCATTTGTTTCGCATGGATTTGAAGCTAAACCTTCAACATCGCATTGATTTGAAGCTAAAACATGTGTATCGCACGGATTTGAAGCTAACTCGTTTGTTTCGTCTTCATATGAATCTATATCACTTATATCGCAAGTATTTGAGGAAAAATCATGTGTTTTGCATGGATTTGAAGCTAACTCGTTCGTTTCGTCTGCATTTGCATCTATATCACTTATATCGCAAGTATTTGAAGCTAAATAATTTGTATCCAATGGATTTGAAGCTAAACCTTCTTCATCGCAATTAATTTGCAGCTGAATCATGTGTTTCGCATGGACTTGAAACTAACTCGATTGTTTCGCATGCAGCTGAAGCTATATCACCCATATCCCAAGTGTTTGAAGCTCAATCATTTGTGTCGCATGGATTTGAAGCTAAACCTTCTACGTCGCATAGATTGAAGCTAAATCATGTATTTCGCTTGAATTTGAAGCTAAACCTTCTACATCGCATTGATTTGAAGATAAATCATGTGTTTCGCTTGGATATGAAGCTAACTCGTTTGTTTAGTCGCATTTGAAGCTGTATAACTTATATCGCAAGTATCTGAAGCTAAATCATTTGTTTCGCATGGATTTGAAGCTAAGCCTTCAACATCGCATTGATTTGCAGCTAATCATGTGTTTCGCATGGATTTGAAGCTAACTAGTATGTTTCGTCTGCACTTGAAACTATATCACTTATATCGCAATTATCTGAATGTAAATCATCCGTTTCTCATGGATTTGAAGCTAAACCTTCTAGATCGCATTGATTTGCAGCTAAATCATGTGTATCGCATGGATTTGAAGCTAACTCGTTCATTTCGTCTGCATTTGAACCTGTATCACTTATATTGCAAGTATCTGAAGCTAAATCATTTGTGTTGCATGCATTTGAAGCTAAACCTCCACATAACATTGATTTGAATCTCAATCATGTGTTTCGTATGGAGTGGAAGCTAGCTCGTTTGTCTCGTCAGCATTTGAAGCTATATCACATATATCGCAGGTATCTGACGCTAAATCATTTGTGTTGCATGGATTTGAAGCTAAACCTTCCACATAACATTGATTTGAAACTAAATCGTGTGTTTCGCATGGATTTGATGCTAACTCGTTTGTTTCCCTTGCATTTGAAGCTATATCACTTATTTCGCAAATATCTGAAACTAAATCATTGGTTTCGCATGGATCTGAAGCTAAACCTTCTACATCGCACTGATTTGCTGCTATATCATGTACTTCGGCATGGATTTGAAGCTAAGCCTTCTATTTCGCATCGATTTGCAGCTTAATCATTTGTTTCGCATGGATTTGCAACTAACACCTTTGTTTCGTCAGCACTTGAAGCTATATCACTTATATCGCAAGTATCTGATGCTAGATCATTTTTCTCGCATGGATTTGAAGCTAAACCTTCTACATCGCATTGATTTGAAGCTAATTCATCTGTTTCGCATGGATTTGAAGCTAAACCTTCTACATCGCACTGATTTGAAGCTAAATCATGTGTTTCGCTTGGATTTGTAAGCTATCTCGTTTGTTTCGTCTGCAATTGAAGCTATATCACTTATATCCCAAGAGTTTGAAGCTCAATCATTTGTTTCGCATGGATTTGAAGCTAATCCTTCTACATCGCATTGATTGAAGCTAAATCATGTGTTTTGCTGGGATTTGAAGCTAACTCGTTTGTATCCCCTGAATTTGAAACTATATCCCTTATGTCGCAAGTATCGTATGCTAAATCATTTGTTTCGCATGGATTTGAAGCTAAACTTTCTACTTTCACATTGGTTTGAAGCTGACTCGTTTGTTTCGTCCGCATTTGAAGCTATATCACTTATATCCCAACTGTTTGAAGCTAAATCATTTGATTCGCATGGATTTGAAGCTAATCCTTCTACATCGCATTGATTTGAAGCTAAATCATGTGTTTTGCTGGGATTTGAAGCTAACTCGTTTGTATCCCTGAATTGAAACTATATCCATTATGTCGCAAGTATCGTATGCTAAATCATTTGTTTCGCATGTATTTGAAGCTAAACCTTCTACTTCACATTGATTTGAAGCTGACTCGTTTGTTTCGTCCGCATTTGAAGCTACATCACTTATATCCCAACTGTTTGAAGCTAAATCATTTGATTCGCATGGATTTGAAGCTAACTCGTTCGTTTTGCCTGCATTTGAAACTGTATCACTTATATTGCAAGTATCTGAAGCTAAATCATTTGTGTTGCATGGATTTGAAGCTAAACCTTCTACATCGCTTTGATTTACAGCTAAATTCATGTGTTTCGCATGGATTTGAAGCTAACTCGTTTGTTTCCCCCTGCATTTGAAACTATATCACTTATATCGCAAGTATCAGATGGTAAATCATTTGTTTCGCATGGATTTGAAGCTAAACCGTCTACATCGCATTGATTGCTGCTAAATCACGTGTTTCGCATGGATTTGAAGCTAACTAGTTAAGTTTCGCCTGCATTTGAAGCTATATCACTTATATCGCAAGTACCTGAAGCTAAATCATTTGTTTCTCATGGATTTGAAGCTAAACCTTCTACATCGCATTGATTTGCAGCTAAATCATGTGTATCGCATGGATTTTGGAGATAAACCTTCTACATCACATTGATTTGAAGTTAAATCTGTCTAGTGCATGTATTTGAAGCTAAACCTTCTACATCGCATTGATTTGCAGCTTAAATCATGTATTTCGCATGGATTTGAAGCTAAACCTTCTACGTAGCACTGATTGAAGCTTATTCATGTGTTTTGCATGGATTTCAAGCTAACTCGTATGATTCCCCTGCATTTGAAGCTATATCACTTATATCGCAAGTATCTGATGCTCAATCATTTGTTTCGCAAGGACTTGAAGCTAACTCGTTTGTTTCGTCTGCATTTGAAGCTATATCACTTATATCGCAAGTATCTGAAGCTGAAACATTTGTGTCGCATGGATTTGAAGCTAACCTTTTGAATCGGATTGATTTGAAACTAAATCATGTGTTTCGCTTGTATTTGAAGCTAACTCGTTTGTTTCGTCTGCATTTGAAGCTATATCACTTATATCGCAAGGATCTGAAGCTAAATCATTTGTTTCGCATGGATTTGAAGCAAAACCTTCTCCATCGCATTGGTTTGCAGCTGAATCATGTGTTTCGCATGGACTTGAAACTAACTCGTTTGTTTCGCATGCAGCTGAAGCTATATCACCTATATCCCAAGAGTTTGAATCTCAATCATTTGTGTCGCATGGATTTGAAGCTAAACCTTCTACATCGCATTGATTTGAAGCTAAACCATGTGTTTCGCTTTGGATATGAAGCTAACTTCTTTGTTTAATCTGCATTTGAAGCTATATCACTCATATCGCAAGTATCTGAAGCTCAATCATTTGTGTCGCATGGATTTGAAGCTAAACCTTCTACGTCGCAAAGCTAAATCATGTATTTCGCTTGAATTTGAAGCTAAACCTTCTACATCGCATTGATTTGGAGCTAAATCATGTGTTTCGCTTGGATATGAAGCTAACTCGTTTGTTTAGTCGCATTTGAAGCTGTGTAACTTATATCGCAAGTATCTGAAGCTAAATCATTTGTGTCGCATGTATTTTAAACTAAACCTACTATATAGCATTGACTTGAAGCTTAATCATGTGTTTTGCATGGATTTGAAGCTAACTCGTTCATTTCGTCTGCATTTAAAGCTATATCACATATATCTCAAGTGTTTGATGCTAAATCATTTGTTTCGCTTGAATTTGAAGCTAAACCTTCTACATCGCATTGATTTGAAGCTAAATCATGTGTTTCGCTTGGATATGAAGCTAACTCGTTTGTTTGGTCGTATTTGAAGCTGTATAACTTATATCGCAAGTATCTGAAGCTAAATCATTTGTGTCGCATGGATTTTAAACTAAACCTACTATATAGCATTGACTTGAAGCTTAATCATGTGTTTTGCATGGATTTGAAGCTAACTAGTTTGTTTTGACTGCATTTGAAGCTATATCACTTATATCCCAAGTGTTTGAAGCTAAATCATTTGTTTCGCATGGATTTGAAGCTAAACCTTCTACATCGCATTCATTTGCTGCTAAATCATGTGTTTCTCATGACTCGAAACTAACTAGTTTGTTTCGCAAGCAGCTGAAGCTTTATCACCTATATCACAAGTGTTTGAATCTCACTCATTTGTGTCGCATGGATTTGAAGCTAAACCTTCTACATCGCGTTGATTTGCTGCAAAATCATGTGTTTCGCATGGATTTGAAGCTAACTCGATTGTTGCGAATGCAGTTGAGTCTAAATAACGTATATCACAAGTATTTGTAGCTAAACCATTTGTTTCGCCTGGATTTGAAGCTAATCCTTCTACTTCGAATTGATTTGAAGCAAAATCATATGTTTCGCATGGATATGAAGCTAACTCGTACGTTCGCCTGCATTTGAAGCTATATCACTTATATCCGTAGTATCTGAAGCTAAATCATTTGTTTCGCATGGATTTGAAGCTAAACATTCCACATCGCATTGGTTACAAGCTAAACCTTCTACATCGCATTGATTTGAAGCTAAATCATGTGTTTCGCATAGATTTGAAGCTAGCTCGTTTGGTTCGTCTGCATTTGAAGCTATATCACATATATCACAAGTATCTGAAGCTAAATCATTTGTTTCGCATGGATTTGAAGCTAAACCTTCAACATCGCATTGATTTGAAGCTAAAACATGTGTATCGCACGGATTTTGAAGCTAACTCGTTTGTTTCGTCTTCATATGAATCTATATCACTTATATCGCAAGTATTTGAGGAAAAATCATGTGTTTTGCATGGATTTGAAGCTAACTCGTTCGTTTCGTCTGCATTTGCATCTATATCACTTATATCGCAAGTATTTGAAGCTAAATAATTTGTATCCAATGGATTTGAAGCTAAACCTTCTTCATCGCAATTAATTTGCAGCTGAATCATGTGTTTCGCATGGACTTGAAACTAACTCGATTGTTTCGCATGCAGCTGAAGCTATATCACCCATATCCCAAGTGTTTGAAGCTCAATCATTTGTGTCGCATGGATTTGAAGCTAAACCTTCTACGTCGCATAGATTTGAAGCTAAATCATGTATTTCGCTTGAATTTGAAGCTAAACCTTCTACATCGCATTGATTTGAAGCTAAATCATGTGTTTCGCTTGGATATGAAGCTAACTCGTTTGTTTAGTCGCATTTGAAGCTGTATAACTTATATCGCAAGTATCTGAAGCTAAATCATTTGTTTCGCATGGATTTGAAGCTAAGCCTTCAACATCGCATTGATTTGCAGCTAAATCATGTGTTTCGCTTGGATTTGTAAGCTATCTCGTTTGTTTCGTCTGCAATTGAAGCTATATCACTTATATCCAAGAGTTTGAAGCTCAATCATTTGTTTCGCATGGATTTGAAGCTAATCCTTCTACATCGCATTGATTTGAAGCTAAATCATGTGTTTTGCTGGATTTGAAGCTAACTCGTTTGTATCCCCTGAATTTGAAACTATATCCCTTATGTCGCAAGTATCGTATGCTAAATCATTTGTTTCGCATGGATTTGAAGCTAAACTTTCTACTTTCACATTGGTTTGAAGCTGACTCGTTTGTTTCGTCCGCATTTGAAGCTATATCACTTATATCCCAACTGTTTGAAGCTAAATCATTTGATTCGCATGGATTTGAAGCTAATCCTTCTACATCGCATTGATTTGAAGCTAAATCATGTGTTTTGCTGGGATTTGAAGCTAACTCGTTTGTATCCCCTGAATTTGAAACTATATCCATTATGTCGCAAGTATCGTATGCTAAATCATTTGTTTCGCATGTATTTGAAGCTAAACCTTCTACTTTCACATTGATTTGAAGCTGACTCGTTTGTTTCGTCCGCATTTGAAGCTACATCACTTATATCCCAACTGTTTGAAGCTAAATCATTTGATTCGCATGGATTTGAAGCTAACTCGTTCGTTTTGCCTGCATTTGAAACTGTATCACTTATATTGCAAGTATCTGAAGCTAAATCATTTGTGTTGCATGGATTTGAAGCTAAACCTTCTACATCGCTTTGATTTACAGCTAAATCATGTGTTTCGCATGGATTTGAAGCTAACTCGTTTGTTTCCCCTGCATTTGAAACTATATCACTTATATCGCAAGTATCAGATGGTAAATCATTTGTTTCGCATGGATTTGAAGCTAAACCGTCTACATCGCATTGATTTGCTGCTAAATCACGTGTTTCGCATGGATTTGAAGCTAACTAGTTAGTTTCGCCTGCATTTGAAGCTATATCACTTATATCGCAAGTACCTGAAGCTAAATCATTTGTTTCTCATGGATTTGAAGCTAAACCTTCTACATCGCATTGATTTGCAGCTAAATCATGTGTATCGCATGGATTTTGGAGATAAACCTTCTACATCACATTGATTTGAAGTTAAATCTGTCTAGTGCATGTATTTGAAGCTAAACCTTCTACATCGCATTGATTTGCAGCTAAATCATGTATTTCGCATGGATTTGAAGCTAAACCTTCTACGTAGCACTGATTTGAAGCTTATTCATGTGTTTTGCATGGATTTCAAGCTAACTCGTATGATTCCCCTGCATTTGAAGCTATATCACTTATATCGCAAGTATCTGATGCTCAATCATTTGTTTCGCAAGGACTTGAAGCTAACTCGTTTGTTTCGTCTGCATTTGAAGCTATATCACTTATATCGCAAGTATCTGAAGCTGAAACATTTGTGTCGCATGGATTTGAAGCTAAACCTTTTGAATCGGATTGATTTGAAACTAAATCATGTGTTTCGCTTGTATTGAAGCTAACTCGTTTGTTTCGTCTGCATTTGAAGCTATATCACTTATATCGCAAGGATCTGAAGCTAAATCATTTGTTTCGCATGGATTTGAAGCAAAACCTTCTCCATCGCATTGGTTTGCAGCTGAATCATGTGTTTCGCATGGACTTGAAACTAACTCGTTTGTTTCGCATGCAGCTGAAGCTATATCACCTATATCCCAAGAGTTTGAATCTCAATCATTTGTGTCGCATGGATTTGAAGCTAAACCTTCTACATCGCATTGATTTGAAGCTAAACCATGTGTTTCGCTTTGGATATGAAGCTAACTTCTTTGTTTAATCTGCATTTGAAGCTATATCACTCATATCGCAAGTATCTGAAGCTCAATCATTTGTGTCGCATGATTTGAAGCTAAACCTTCTACGTCGCATAGATTTGAAGCTAAATCATGTATTTCGCTTGAATTTGAAGCTAAACCTTCTACATCGCATTGATTTGGAGCTAAATCATGTGTTTCGCTTGGATATGAAGCTAACTCGTTTGTTTAGTCGCATTTGAAGCTGTGTAACTTATATCGCAAGTATCTGAAGCTAAATCATTTGTGTCGCATGTATTTTAAACTAAACCTACTATATAGCATTGACTTGAAGCTTAATCATGTGTTTTGCATGGATTTGAAGCTAACTCGTTCATTTCGTCTGCATTTAAAGCTATATCACATATATCTCAAGTGTTTGATGCTAAATCATTTGTTTCGCTTGAATTTGAAGCTAAACCTTCTACATCGCATTGATTTGAAGCTAAATCATGTGTTTCGCTTGGATATGAAGCTAACTCGTTTGTTTGGTCGTATTTGAAGCTGTATAACTTATATCGCAAGTATCTGAAGCTAAATCATTTGTGTCGCATGGATTTTAAACTAAACCTACTATATAGCATTGACTTGAAGCTTAATCATGTGTTTTGCATGGATTTGAAGCTAACTAGTTTGTTTTGACTGCATTTGAAGCTATATCACTTATATCCCAAGTGTTTGAAGCTAAATCATTTGTTTCGCATGGATTTGAAGCTAAACCTTCTACATCGCATTCATTTGCTGCTAAATCATGTGTTTCTCATGGACTCGAAACTAACTAGTTTGTTTCGCAAGCAGCTGAAGCTTTATCACCTATATCACAAGTGTTTGAATCTCACTCATTTGTGTCGCATGGATTTGAAGCTAAACCTTCTACATCGCGTTGATTTGCTGCAAAATCATGTGTTTCGCATGGATTTGAAGCTAACTCGATTGTTGCGAATGCAGTTGAGTCTAAATAACGTATATCACAAGTATTTGTAGCTAAACCATTTGTCTCGCCTGGATTTGAAGCTAATCCTTCTACTTCGAATTGATTTGAAGCAAAATCATATGTTTCGCATGGATATGAAGCTAACTCGTACGTTCGCCTGCATTTGAAGCTATATCACTTATATCCGTAGTATCTGAAGCTAAATCATTTGTTTCGCATGGATTTGAAGCTAAACCTTCCACATCGCATTGGTTACAAGCTAAACCTTCTACATCGCATTGATTTGAAGCTAAATCATGTGTTTCGCATAGATTTGAAGCTAGCTCGTTTGGTTCGTCTGCATTTGAAGCTATATCACATATATCACAAGTATCTGAAGCTAAATCATTTGTTTCGCATGGATTTGAAGCTAAACCTTCAACATCGCATTGATTTGAAGCTAAAACATGTGTATCGCACGGATTTTGAAGCTAACTCGTTTGTTTCGTCTTCATATGAATCTATATCACTTATATCGCAAGTATTTGAGGAAAAATCATGTGTTTTGCATGGATTTGAAGCTAACTCGTTCGTTTCGTCTGCATTTGCATCTATATCACTTATATCGCAAGTATTTGAAGCTAAATAATTTGTATCCAATGGATTTGAAGCTAAACCTTCTTCATCGCAATTAATTTGCAGCTGAATCATGTGTTTCGCATGGACTTGAAACTAACTCGATTGTTTCGCATGCAGCTGAAGCTATATCACCCATATCCCAAGTGTTTGAAGCTCAATCATTTGTGTCGCATGGATTTGAAGCTAAACCTTCTACGTCGCATAGATTTGAAGCTAAATCATGTATTTCGCTTGAATTTGAAGCTAAACCTTCTACATCGCATTGATTTGAAGCTAAATCATGTGTTTCGCTGGATATGAAGCTAACTCGTCTGTTCCGCGTGCATTTGAAGCTATATCACTTATATCCCAAGCGTTTGAAAGTAAATTATTTGTTTCGCCTGGATTTGAAGTTAATCCTTCTAAATCGCAATTGATTTGAAGCTACATCGTGTGATTCGCATGATTTTGAAGCTAATCCTTCTCCTTCGAATTGATGTGAAGCTATATCATGTATCTCGCATGGATTTGAAGCTAACTCGTTTGTTTCCTCTGCATTTGAAGCTATATCACTTATATCGCAAGTATCTGATGCTAAATCATTTGCTTCGCATGTATTTGAAGCTAATCAGTCCACACTGCATTAATTTGAAGCTAAATCATGTTTTTCGCATGGATTTGAAGCTAACCCGTTTGTTTCAACTGCATTTGAAACTATATCACCTATATCGCAACTACCTGATGTTAAATCATTTGTTTCGCATGGACTTGAAGCTAAACCTTCTACATCGCATTGACTTGCAGCTAAATCATGTATGTCGCATGGAGTTGGAGCTAGCTCGTTTGTTTCGACTGCATTTGAACCTATATCACTTGTATCGCAAGTACCTGCAGCTAAATCATTTGTTCCGTACAGATTTGAAGCTAAGCCTTCTACTTCGCAATTGATTTGAAGCTTAATCATGTGTATCGCATGGATTTTGAAACTATCTCGATTGATTCGTCTGTATTTGAAGCTATATCACTTATATGCCAAGTGTTTGAAGCTAAATCATTTGTTTCGCATGGATTTGAAGCTAAACCTTCCACATCGCATTGATTTGCAGCTAAATCATCTGTTTCGCATGGATTTGAAGCTAACTCATCTGTTTCGTCTGCATTTGAAGCTATATCACTTATATCCCAAGCGTTTGAATGTAAATTATTTGTTTCGCCTGGATTTGAAGTTAAACCTTCTATATCGCAATTGATTTTAAGCTACATTGTGTGATTCGCATGATTTTGAAGCTAATCCTTCTACTTCGAATTGATTTGAAGCTAAATCATGTATCTCGCATGGATTTGAAGCTAACTCGTTTGTTTCCTCTGCATTTGAAGCTATATCACTTATATCGCAAGTATCTGATGCTAAATCATTTGCTTCGCATGGATTTGAAGCTAATCACGCCACACCGCATTAATTTGAAGCTAAATCATGTTTTTCGCATGGATTTGAAGCTAACCCGTTTTTTTCAACTGCATTTGAAACTATATCACTTATATCGCAACTATCTGATGTTAAATCATTTGTTTCGCATGGATTTGAAGCTAAACCTTCTACATCGCATTGATTTGCAACTAAATCATGTATGTCGCATGGAGTTGGAGCTAGCTCGTTTGTTTCGTCTGCATTTGAACCTATATCAATTATATCGCAGGTATCTGAAGCTAAATCATTTGTACCTTATGGTTTTGCAGCTAAGCCTTCTACTTCGCATTGATTTGTAGCTAAATCATGTGTATCGCATGGATTTTGAAACTAACTCGATTGATTCGTCTGCATTTGAAGCTATATCACTTATATCCCAAGTATCTGATGCCAAATCATGTATTTCGCATGGATTTGAAGCTAGCTTGTTTGTTTCGTCTGCATTTGAACCTATATCACTTGTATCGCAAGTATCTGCAGCTAAATCATTTGTTCCGTACAGATTTGAAGCTAAGCCTTCTACTTCGCAATTGATTTGAAGCTTAATCATGTGTATCGCATGGATTTTGAAACTATCTCGATTGATTCGTCTGTATTTGAAGCTATATCACTTATATGCCAAGTGTTTGAAGCTAAATCATTTGTTTCGCATGGATTTGAAGCTAAACCTTCCACATCGCATTGATTTGCAGCTAAATCATCTGTTTCGCATGGATTTGAAGCTAACTCATCTGTTTCGTCTGCATTTGAAGCTATATCACTTATATCCCAAGCGTTTGAATGTAAATTATTTGTTTCGCCTGGATTTGAAGTTAAACCTTCTATATCGCAATTGATTTTAAGCTACATTGTGTGATTCGCATGATTTTGAAGCTAATCCTTCTACTTCGAATTGATTTGAAGCTAAATCATGTATCTCGCATGGATTTGAAGCTAACTCGTTTGTTTCCTCTGCATTTGAAGCTATATCACTTATATCGCAAGTATCTGATGCTAAATCATTTGCTTCGCATGGATTTGAAGCTAATCACGCCACACCGCATTAATTTGAAGCTAAATCATGTTTTTCGCATGGATTTGAAGCTAACCCGTTTGTTTCAACTGCATTTGAAACTATATCACTTATATCGCAACTATCTGATGTTAAATCATTTGTTTCGCATGGATTTGAAGCTAAACCTTCTACATCGCATTGATTTGCAGCTAAATCATGTATGTCGCATGGAGTTGGAGCTAGCTCGTTTGTTTCGTCTGCATTTGAACCTATATCAATTATATCGCAGGTATCTGAAGCTAAATCATTTGTACCTTATGGTTTTGCAGCTAAGCCTTCTACTTCGCATTGATTTGTAGCTAAATCATGTGTATCGCATGGATTTTGAAACTAACTCGATTGATTCGTCTGCATTTGAAGGTATATCACTTATATCCCAAGTATCTGATGCCAAATCATGTATTTCGCATGGATTTGAAGCTAGCTCGTTTGTTTCGTCTGCATTTGAACCTATATCACTTGTATCGCAAGTATCTGCAGCTAAATCATTTGTTCCGTATAGATTTGAAGCTAAGCCTTCTACTTCGCAATTGATTTGAAGCTTAATCATGTGTATCGCATGGATTTTGAAACTATCTCGATTGATTCGTCTGTATTTGAAGCTATATCACTTATATGCCAAGTGTTTGAAGCTAAATCATTTGTTTCGCATGGATTTGAAGCTAAACCTTCCACATCGCATTGATTTGCAGCTAAATCATCTGTTTCGCATGGATTTGAAGCTAACTCATCTGTTTCGTCTGCATTTGAAGCTATATCACTTATATCCCAAGCGTTTGAATGTAAATTATTTGTTTCGCCTGGATTTGAAGTTAAACCTTCTATATCGCAATTGATTTTAAGCTACATTGTGTGATTCGCATGATTTTGAAGCTAATCCTTCTACTTCGAATTGATTTGAAGCTAAATCATGTATCTCGCATGGATTTGAAGCTAACTCGTTTGTTTCCTCTGCATTTGAAGCTATATCACTTATATCGCAAGTATCTGATGCTAAATCATTTGCTTCGCATGGATTTGAAGCTAATCACGCCACACCGCATTAATTTGAAGCTAAATCATGTTTTTCGCATGGATTTGAAGCTAACCCGTTTGTTTCAACTGCATTTGAAACTATATCGCTTATATCGCAACTATCTGATGTTAAATCATTTGTTTCGCATGGATTTGAAGCTAAACCTTCTACATCGCATTGATTTGCAGCTAAATCATGTATGTCGCATGGAGTTGGAGCTAGCTCGTTTGTTTCGTCTGCATTTGAACCTATATCAATTATATCGCAGGTATCTGAAGCTAAATCATTTGTACCTTATGGTTTTGCAGCTAAGCCTTCTACTTCGCATTGATTTGTAGCTAAATCATGTGTATCGCATGGATTTTGAAACTAACTCGATTGATTCGTCTGCATTTGAAGCTATATCACTTATATCCCAAGTATCTGATGCCAAATCATGTATTTCGCATGGATTTGAAGCTAGCTCGTTTGTTTCGTCTGCATTTGAACCTATATCACTTGTATCGCAAGTATCTGCAGCTAAATCATTTGTTCCGTACAGATTTGAAGCTAAGCCTTCTACTTCGCAATTGATTTGAAGCTTAATCATGTGTATCGCATGGATTTTGAAACTATCTCGATTGATTCGTCTGTATTTGAAGCTATATCACTTATATGCCAAGTGTTTGAAGCTAAATCATTTGTTTCGCATGGATTTGAAGCTAAACCTTCCACATCGGATTGATTTGCAGCTAAATCATCTGTTTCGCATGGATTTGAAGCTAACTCGTCTGTTTCGTCTGCATTTGAAGCTATATCACTTATATCCCAAGCGTTTGAATGTAAATTATTTGTTTCGCCTGGATTTGAAGTTAAACCTTCTATATCGCAATTGATTTGAAGCTACATCGTGTGATTCGCATGATTTTGAAGCTGATCCTTCCTCTTCGAATTGATTTGAAGCTAAATCATGTATCTCGCATGGATTTGAAGCTAACTCGTTTGTTTCCTCTGCATTTGAAGCTATATCACTTATATCGCAAGTATCTGATGCTAAATCATTTGCTTCGCATGGATTTGAAGCTAATCACTCCACACTGCATTAATTTGAAGCTAAATCATGTTTTTCGCATGGATTTGAAGCTAACCCGTTTGTTTCAACTGCATTTGAAACTATATCACCTATATCGCAACTACCTGATGTTAAATCATTTGTTTCGCATGGATTTGAAGCTAAACCTTCTACATCGCATTGACTTGCAGCTAAATCATGTATGTCGCATGGAGTTGGAGCTAGCTCGTTTGTTTCGTCTGCATTTGAACCTATATCTATTATATCGCAGGTATCTGAAGCTAAATCATTTGTACCGCATGGTTTTGCAGCTAAGCCTTCTACTTCGCATTGATTTGTAGCTAAATCATGTGTATCGCATGGATTTTGAAACTAACTCGATTGATTCGTCTGCATTTGAAGCTATATCACTTATATCCCAAGTATCTGATGCCAAATCATGTATTTCGCATGGATTTGAAGCTAGCTCGTTTGTTTCGTCTGCATTTGAACCTATATCACTTGTATCGCAAGTATCTGCAGCTAAATCATTTGTTCCGTACAGTTTTGAAGCTAAGCCTTCTACTTCGCAATTGATTTGAAGCTTAATCATGTGTATCGCATGGATTTTGAAACTATCTCGATTGATTCGTCTGTATTTGAAGCTATATCACTTTTATGCCAAGTGTTTGAGGCTAAGTCATTTGTTTCGCATGGATTTGAAGCTAAACCATCTACTTCGCATTGATTTGTAGCTAAATCATGTGTATAGCATGGATTTTGAAACTAACTCGTTTGTTCCTTCTGCTTTTGAACCTATATCACTTATATCCCAAGTATCTGATGCTAAATCATGTGTTTCGCATGGAGTTGAAGCTAGCTCGTTTGTTTCGTCTGCATTTGAACCTATATCACTTGTATCGCAAGTATCTGCAGCTAAATCATTTGTTCCGCATAGATTTGAAGCTAAGCCTTCTACTTCGCAATTGATTTCAAGCTTAATCATGTGTATCGCATGGATTTTGAAACTATCTCGATTTATTCGTCTGTATTTGAAGCTATATCACTTATATGCCAAGTGTTTGAGGCTAAGTCATTTGTTTCGCATGGATTTGAAGCTAAACCATCTACTTCGCATTGATTTGAAGCTAAATCATGTGTATCGCATGGATTTTGAAACTAACTCGATTGATTCGTCTGCATTTGAAGCTATATCACTTATATCCCAAGTATCTGATGCCAAATCATGTATTTCGCATGGATTTGAAGCTAGCTCGTTTGTTTCGTCTGCATTTGAACCTATATCACTTGTATCGCAAGTATCTGCAGCTAAATCATTTGTTCCGCACAGATTTGAAGCTAAGCCTTCTACTTCGCAATTGATTTGAAGCTTAATCATGTGTATCGCATGGATTTTGATACTATCTCGATTGATTCGTCTGTATCTGAAGCTATATCACTTATATGCCAAGTGTTTGAAGCTAAATCATTTGTTTCGCATGGATTTGAAGCTAAACCTTCCACATCGCATTGATTTGCAGCTAAATCATATGTTTCGCATGGATTTGAAGCTAACTCGTCTGTTTCGTCTGCATTTGAAGCTATATCATTATATCGCATGTATCAGTTGCTAATTCATTTGTATCGCATGGATTTGAAGCAAAACCTTCCACATCGCATGGATTTGAAGCTAAACCTTCTACATCGCATTTATTTGAAGCTAAATCGTGTGTTTCGCAAGGACTTGAATCTAACTAACATATATGATAAGTATTTGTTGCTAAACCCTTTGTTTCACATGGATTTGAAGCTAATCCTTCTACTTCGAATTGATTTGAAGCTAAACCTTCTACATCGCATTGACTTGATGATAATCATTTGTTCGGCATTGATTTGAAGGTAAGCCTTCTACTTCGAATTGATTTTAAGCTAAATCATGTGTATCGCATGGATTTTGAAGCTAACTCGTTTGTTTCGTCTGCACTTGAAGCTATGCCACTTATATCGCAAGTTTCTGAAGCTAAATCATTGGTTTCGCATGGATTAGAAGTTCAACCTTCTACATAGCTTTGATTTGAAGCATAATCATGTGTTTTGATTGGATTTGAATCTAACTCGTTTGTTTCGCATGCAGTTGTAGCTAAATAATATATATCATGAGTATTTGTAGCTAAACCAGTAGTTTCGCATGGATTTGAAGCTAAACCTTCTACATCGCATTGATTTGCTGCTGAATCATGTGTTCCGCATGGAATTGAATCTAACTATCATAAATGATAAGTATTTGTTGCTAAACCCTTTGTTTCACATGGATTTGAATCTAATCCTTCTACTTCGAATTAATTTGAAGCTGTACCTTCTACATCGCATTGATTTGCTGCTGAATCATTTGTTTCGCATGGAATTGAAGCTAACTGGCTTGTTTCGTCTGCATTTGAAGCTATGCCACTTATATCGCAAGTTTCTGAAGCTAAATCATTGGTTTCGCATGGATTTGAAGCTAAACCTTCTACATCGCATTGAATTGATGCTAAATCATGTGTTTCGCATGGATTTGAAGCTAACTCATTTGTTTCTCCTGCATTTGAAGCTATATCACTTATATCCCAGGTGTTTGAAGCTAAATCATTTGTTTCGCATGGATTTGAAGCTAAACCTTCTACATCGCATTGATTTGAAGCTAAACCTTCTACGTCACATTGATTTGCAGCAAAATCATGTGTATCGCATGGATTTGAAGCTAACTCGATTGTTTCGCCTGCATTTGATGCTATATCACTTATATCGCAAGTATCTGAAGCTATATCATTTGTATCGCAAGTACCTGATGCTAAATCATTTGTTTCGCATCGATTTAAAGCTAAACATTCTACATCGCATTGATTTGCTGCTAAATCATGTGTTTCGCATGGATTTGAAGCTAAGGCTTCTAGTTCGCATAGATTTGAAGCTAAATCATGTATATCACAACTATTTGAAGCATAACCATTTGATTCGGATGGATTTGAAACCGAGCCTTCCACTTCGCATTGATGTGAAGCTAAATCATGTGTTTCGCTTGGATTTGACGCTAACAGGATTGTTTCGCATGCAGTTGAAGCTAAATCATGTCTATCACAACTATCTGAATCTAAACCATCTGTTTAGCGAGAATATGAAGCTATGAAGCTAAACCATGTGATTTGCATTAATTTGAAGCTAAATCATTTGTTTCGGTTGGATTTGAAGCTAACTCGTTTGTTTCGTAT
Source organism: Megalopta genalis (assembly GCF_051020955.1). NCBI lineage: Eukaryota > Metazoa > Arthropoda > Insecta > Hymenoptera > Halictidae > Megalopta > Megalopta genalis. The sequence continues at coordinate 39,645 of NW_027477788.1, read as the reverse complement.
GCATTTGAAGCTAAATCATGTATATCACAAGTATTTGAAACTTTATCATTCGGTTCGCATGGATTGAAGTTAAGCCTTCTACTTCGCATTGATTTGAAGCCGAATCATGTGTTTCGCTTGGATTTGAAGATAACTCGTTTGTTTCGCATGCAGTTGTATCTAAATAATGTATATCACATGTATTTGAAACTTCTCCTTCGCATTGATTTTAAGATAAATCGTGTGTTTCGCATGTATTCGAAGCTAACTCGTTGTTTCGCCTGCATTTGAAGCTATATCACTTATATTCGCAAGTATTTGATGGTCAATCATTCATTTCGCATGAATTTGAAGCTAAGCCATCTACTTCGCTTTGATTTGAAGCTAAATCATGAGTTGTCTTGGATTTGAAGCTAACTCGTTTGTTTCGCATGCAGTTGAAGCTAAATCATGTATATCACAAGTATCTGAATCTAAACCATCTGTTTAGCGAGAATATGAAGCTATGAAGATAAACCATGTGATTTGCATTAATTTGAAGCTAAATCATATGTTTCGCTTGGATTTGAAGCTAACTCGTTCGTTTCTCCTGCATTTGAAGCTAAATCATGTATATCACAAGTATTTGAAGCTAAGCAATGTGTTTCGCTTGGATTTGAAACTAAGCCTTCTACTTCGCATTGATTTGAAGCTAAATCTTGTGTTTCGTATGGATTTGACGCTAACTCGGTTGTTTCGCCTGCATTCGAAGTTATATCACGTATAATCGCAAGTATTTGAAGCTCAGTCATTCTTTTCGCATGGATTTGAAGCTAAGCCTTCTACTTCGCATTGATTTGAAGCTAAATCATATGTTTCGCTTGGATTTGAAGTTAACTCGTTTGTTTCTCCTGCATTTGAAGCTAAATCACGTATATCACAACTATTTGAAGCTAAACTATTTGTTTCGCATGGATTCGATGATCAGCCTTCTATTTCGCATAGATTTGAAGCTAAATCATGTATATCACAAGTATTTGAAGCATAACCATTTGATTCGGATGGATTTGAAACCAAGCCTTCCACTTCGCATTGATGTGAAGCTAAATCATGTGTTCCGCATGGAATTGAAGCTAAGCGATCTACTTCGCATTGAGTTAAAGCTAAATCATGTGTTTCGCATGGAATTGAAGCTAACTGGTTCGTTTCGTCTGCATTTGAAGCTATGCCACTTATATCGCAATTTTCTGAAGCTAAATCATTGGTTTCGCATGGATTTGAAGATAAACCTTCTACATCGCATTGATTTGCTTCTAAATCATGTGTTTCGCATGGATTTGAAGCTAACTCGTTTGTTGCGCATGCAGTTGAATCTAAATAACGTATGTCCCAAGTATTTGTAGCTAAACCATTTGCGTCGCATGGATTTCAAACTAAACCTTCTACATCGCATTGATTTGCTGCTGAATCATGTGTTCCGCATGGAATTGAAGCTATCTCGTTTGTTTCGTCCGCATTTGAAGCTATGCCACTTATATCGCAAGTTTCTGAAGCTAAATCATTGGTTTCGCATGGATTTGAAGCTACACCTTCTACATCGCATTGTATTGATGCTAAATCATGTGTTTCGCATGGATTTGAAGCTAACTCATTTGTTTCTCCTGCATTTGAAGCTATATCACTTATATCGCATGTATCTGATGCTAATTCATTTGTGTCGCATTGATTTGAATGTAAATCTTCTACATCGCATTTATTTGAAGCTAAATCGTGTGTTTCGCATGGAGTTGAATCTAAGTAACATATAGGATAAGTACTTGTTGCTAAACCCTTTGTTTCACATGGATTTGAAGCTAATCCTTCTACTTCGAATTGATTTGAAGCTAAACCTTCTACATCGCATTGATTTGCTGCTGAATCATGTGTTCTGCATGGAATTGAATCTAACTATCGTAAATGATAAGTATTTGTTGCTAAACCCTTTGTTTCACATGGATTTGAATCTAATCCTTCTACTTCGAATTAATTTGAAGCTGTACCTTCTACATCGCATTGATTTGCTGCTGAATCATTTGTTTCACATGGATTTGAAGCTAATCCTTCTACTTCGAATTGATTTGAAGCTAAACCTTCTACATCGCATTGATTTGCTGCTGAATCATGTGTTCCGCATGGAATTGAATCTAACTATCATAAATGATAAGTATTTGTTGCTAAACCCTTTGTTTCACATGGATTTGAATCTAATCCTTCTACTTCGAATTAATTTGAAGCTGTACCTTCTACATCGCATTGATTTGCTGCTGAATCATTTGTTTCGCATGGAATTGAAGCTAACTGGTTTGTTTCGTCTGCATTTGAAGCTATGCCACTTATATAGCAAGTTTCTGAAGCTAAATCATTGGTTTCGCATGGATTTGAAGCTAAACCTTCTACATCGCATTGAATTGATGCTAAATCATGTGTTTCGCATGGATTTGAAGCTAACTCGTTTGTTTCGCCTGCATTTGAAGCTATATCACTTATATTCGCAAGTATTTGACGGACAATCATTCGTTTCGCATGAATTTGAAGCTAAGCCTTCTACTTCGCTTTGATTTGAAGCTAAATCATGTGTTCTCTTGGATTTGAAGCTAACTCGTTTGTTTCGCATGCAGTTGAAGCTAAATCATGTTTATCACAAGTATCTGAATCTAAACCATCTGTTTAGCGAGAATATGAAGTTATGAAGCTAAACCGTATGATTTGCATTAATTTGAAGCTAAATCATATGTTTCGCTTGGATTTGAAGCTAACTCGATTGTTTTGAATGCAGTTGATGCTAAATCATGTATATCACAAGTATTTGAAGCTGAACCATTTGATTCTCGTGAAAATTAAGCTAAACCATGTGTTTCGCTTGGATTTGAAGCTAAGCCTTCTACTTCGCATCGATTTGAAGCTAAATCATGTTTTTCGCTTGGATTTGAAACTAAGCCTTCTACTTCGCATTGATTTGAAGCTAAATCTTGTGTTTCGTATGGATTTGACGCTAACTCGGTTGTTTCGCCAGCATTCGAAGTTATATCACGTATAATCGCAAGTATTTGAAGCTCAGTCATTCTTTTCGCATGGATTTGAAGCTAAGCCTTCTACTTCGCATTGATTTGAAGCTAAATCATATGTTTCGCTTGGATTTGAAGTTAACTCGTTTGTTTCTCCTGCATTTGAAGCTAAATCACGTATATCACAACTATTTGAAGCTAAACTATTTGTTTCGCATGGATTCGATGATCAGCTTTCTATTTCGCATAGATTTGAAGCTAAATCATGTATATCACAAGTATTTGAAGCAAAACCATTTGATTCGCATGGATTTGAAACAAAGCCTTCTACTTCGCATCGATTTGAAGCTAAATCATGTTTTTCGCTTGGATTTGAAACTAAGCCTTCTACTTCGCATTGATTTGAAGCTAAATCTTGTGTTTCGTATGGATTTGACGCTAACTCGGTTGTTTCGCCAGCATTCGAAGTTATATCACGTATAATCGCAAGTATTTGAAGCTCAGTCATTCTTTTCGCATGGATTTGAAGCTAAGCCTTCTACTTCGCATTGATTTGAAGCTAAATCATATGTTTCGCTTGGATTTGAAGTTAACTCGTTTGTTTCTCCTGCATTTGAAGCTAAATCACGTATATCACAACTATTTGAAGCTAAACTATTTGTTTCGCATGGATTCGATGATCAGCTTTCTATTTCGCATAGATTTGAAGCTAAATCATGTATATCACAAGTATTTGAAGCATAACCATTTGATTCGGATGGATTTGAAACCAAGTCTTCCACTTCGCATTGATGTGAAGCTAAATCATGTGTTTCGATTGGATTTGAAGCTAAGCCTTCTACTGCGCATTGATTTGAAGCTAAATCATTTGTTTCGCAGGTATTTGAAGCTAAACTATTGGATTTGCATGGATTTGAAACTAATACTTCTATTTCGCATTGATTTGAAGCTGAATCATACGTTTTGCATCGATTAGAATCTAACTCGTTGGTTTGCCTACATTTGAAGCTATAACACTGATATTCGCAAGTATTTCAAGGTCAATCATTCGTTTCGCATGGATTTGAAGCTAAGCCGTCTACTTCGCATTGATATGAAGCTAACTCGTTTGTTTCGCATGCAGTTGAAGCTAAATCATGTATATCACAAGTATTTGAAGCTGAACCATATGATTCTCATGAATATTAAGCTAAACCATGTGTTTCGCATGAATATTAAGCTAAACCAAGTGTTTCGCATGAATTTGAAGATAAATCATGCTGTTCACATGGATTTGAAGCTGACTCGTTTGTTTCGCCTGCACTTGAAGCTATATCACTTATATCGCAAGTGTTACGGCCAAGTGGCCAGGATTTATGGCAGGGGCCATGTGCTTGGGTACCCGGACGGTATGGGTCTGTCCCGGGCCGTTCCCGGGCACATGCGGCACCGTCATAACGTCTCCTGGTCCTTGATTACGGTCCAGTCAATTACGGTTGGGTCTGGCATTGTTCGGGCACGTAGGCCCATCAGCGCGGGATGTCTAGCAGGAGTTATTTTGCCACTCTCCCTAATAACTCACGGCCCACCGTTTTGGGGCAGACTCACTGGATTTGGGATTGCAGTGATTGGACCGTAATTCCTTGCCGCCCACCCTAGGTAAAGAGAAGTAGAGAGGACCGAGGTGATATTAGGCATGACTCCGGTCCTCTAGGGGACAGAAAAGACGGAACAGACAGACAGAAAGCACAGAACATCAGAAGAGTACAGAACATTTTTAGAGCTTCAGAAGAGAACACCTTAGACTTTCAGACAGAACAGAACAGAAGACATAGAGAGATACGCGTAACGGTTAGGTTACGTGTTACAAATAGAGTACTAGCATTTGATTTAGTCCGACTACAGTGGGTGGTCCTTCGAGTTAGTCGGCACCAAGTGCAATATTCAGAGGATCTCCGTCATCCATCTGATGAGTCCTCAACAGCAAGTATTTGAAGCTAAACCATTTGTTTCGCATGGATTTGAAGCTAAGCCATCTACTTCGCATTGATTTGAAGCTGAATCATGTGTTTCGCTTGGATTTGAAGTTAACTCGTTTGTTTCGCCTGCATTTGAAGCTATATCACTTATATCGCAAGTATATGAATCTAAATAATCTGTGTCGCATGGATTTGATGCTAATCCTTCTACTTCGCATTGATTTGAACCTAAATCATGTGTTTCGCATGGATTAGAAGATAACTCGTTTGTCTCGCATGCAGTTGAATCTATATCACTTATACTCGTAAGTATTTGAAGCCAAATAATTCGTTTCGCATGGATTTGAAGGAAAGCCTTCTACTTCGCTTGAATTTGAAGCTAACTCGTTTGTTTCGCATGCATTTGAACCTGTATCACTTATATTCGAAAGTATTTGAAGGTCAATCATTCGTTTCGTATGGATTTGATGCTAAGCCTTCGGCTTCGCATTGATTTGAAGCTAAATCATGTGTTACGCTTGGATTTGAAGTTCACCCGTTTGTTTCGCATACAGTTGATGCTAAATCATGTATATCACAAGTATTTGAAGCAAAACCATTTGATTCGCATGGATTTGAAGCTAACTCGTTTGTTTCGCCTGCATTTGAAGCTATATCACTTATATTCGCAAGTATTTGACGGACAATCATTCGTTTCGCATGAATTTGAAGCTAAGCCTTCTACTTCGCTTTGATTTGAAGCTAAATCATGTGTTCTCTTGGATTTGAAGCTAACTCGTTTGTTTCGCATGCATGGGAAGCTAAATCATGTATATCACAAGTATGTGAAGCTAAGCCATGTGTTTCGCTTGGATTTGAAACTAAGCCTTCTACTTCGCATTGATTTGAAGCTAAATCATGTGTTTCGCTTGGATTTGAAGCTAATTCGGTTATTTCGGATGCAGTTGAAGCTAAATCATGTATATCACAAGTATTTGAAGCTGAACAATATGTTTCGCATGAATATTAAGTTAAACCATGTGTTTCGCATGAGTATTAAGCTAAACCATGTGTTTGGAATGAATTTGAAGCTAAATCATGTGTTTCGCATCGATTTGAAGCTAACTCGTTTGTTTCACATACATTTGAAGCTAAATCACGTATATCACAACTATTTGAAGCTAAACTATTTGTTTCGCATGGATTCGATGATCAGCCTTCTATTTCGCATAGATTTGAAGCTAAATCATGTATATCACAAGTATTTGAAGCATAACCATTTGATTCGGATGGATTTGAAACCAAGCATTCCACTTCGCATTGATGTGAAGCTAAATCATGTGTTTCGCTTGGATTTGAAACTAACAGGATCGTTTCGCATGCAGTTGAAGCTAAATCATGTCTATCACAACTATCTGAATCTAAACCATCTGTTTAGCGAGAATATGAAGCTATGAAACTAAACCATGTGATTTGCATTAATTTGAAGCTAAATCATTTCTTTCGGTTGGATTTGAAGCTAACTCGTTTGTTTCGTATGCATTTGAAGCTAAATCATGTATATCACAAGTATTTGAAACTTAATCATTCGGTTCGGATGGATTTGAAGTTAAGCCTTCTACTTCGCATTGATTTGAAGCCGAATCATGTGTTTCGCTTGGATTTAAAGATAACTCGTTTGTTTCGCATGCAGTTGAATCTAAATAATGTATATCACATGTATTTGAAGCTTCTCCTTCGCATTGATTTTAAGATAAATCGTGTGTTTCGCATGTATTCGAAGCTAACTCGTTTGTTTCGCCTGCATTTGAAGCTATATCACTTATATTCGCAAGTATTTGACGGTCAATCATTCGTTTCGCATGAATTTGAAGCTAAGCCTTCTACTTCGCTTTGATTTGAAGCTAAATCATGTGTTCTCTTGGATTTGAAGCTAACTCGTTTGTTTCGCATGCAGTTGAAGCTAAATCATGTTTATCACAAGTATCTGAATCTAAACCATCTGTTTAGCGAGAATATGAAGTTATGAAGCTAAACCGTGTAATTTGCATTAATTTGGAGCTAAATCATATGTTTCGCTTGGATTTGAAGCTAACTCGTTTGTTTCTCCTGCATTTGAAGCTAAATCATGTATATCACAAGTATTTGAAGCTAAGCCATGTGTTTCGCTTGGATTTGAAACTAAGCCTTCTACTTCGCATTGATTTGAAGCTAAATCTTGTGTTTCGTATGGATTTGACGCTAACTCGGTTGTTTCGCCAGCATTCGAAGTTATATCACGTATAATCGCAAGTATTTGAAGCTCAGTCATTCTTTTGGCATGGATTTGAAGCTAAGCCTTCTACTTCGCATTGATTTGAAGCTAAATCATATGTTTCGCTTGGATTTGAAGTTAACTCGTTTGTTTCTCCTGCATTTGAAGCTAAATCACGTATATCACAACTATTTGAAGCTAAACTATTTGTTTCGCATGGATTCGATGATCAGCCTTCTATTTCGCATAGATTTGAAGCTAAATCATGTATATCACAAGTATTTGAAGCATAACCATTTGATTCGGATGGATTTGAAACCAAGCCTTCCACTTCGCATTGATGTGAAGCTAAATCATGTGTTTCGATTGGATTTGAAGCTAACACGATTGTTTCGCATGCAGTTGAAGCTAAATCATGTCTATCACAACTATCTGAATCTAAACCATCTGTTTAGCGAGAATATGAAGCTATGAAACTAAACCATGTGATTTGCATTAATTTGAAGCTAAATCATTTGTTTCGGTTGGATTTGAAGCTAACTCGTTTGTTTCGTATGCATTTGAAGCTAAATCATGTATATCACAAGTATTTGAAACTTAATCATTCGGTTCAGATGGATTTGAAGTTAAGCCTTCTACTTCGCATTGATTTGAAGCCGAATCATGTGTTTCGCTTGGATTTAAAGATAACTCGTTTGTTTCGCATGCAGTTGAATCTATATAATGTATATCACATGTATTTGAAGCTTCTCCTTCGCATTGATTTTAAGATAAATCGTGTGTTTCGCATGTATTCGAAGCTAACTCGTTTGTTTCGCCTGCATTTGAAGCTATATCACTTATATCCGTAAGTATTTGAAGGTCAATAATTCGTTTCGCATGAATTTGAAGCTAGGCATTCTACTTCGCATTAATTGGAAGCTTAATCATGTGTTTCGCTTAGATTTGAAGCTAACTCGTTTGTATCGCATGCAGTTGACGCTAAACCATTTGTTTCGCTTGGATTTGGAGCTAAGCCTTCTACTTCGCACTGATTTGCAGCTAAATCATGTGTTTCGCTTGGATTGGAAGATAACTCGTTTGTTTCGCATGCAGTTGAGGCTATATGACTTATATTCGCAAGTATTTGAAGCCAAATCATTCGTTTCGCATGGATTTTGAAGCTAAGCCTTCTACTTCGCATTGATTTGAAGCTAACTCGTTTGTTTCGCATGCAGTTGAAGCTAAATCATGTATATCACAAGTATTTGAAGCTCAACCGTTTGATTCGCATGGATTTGAAGCTAACCCATCTACTTCGCATTGATTTGCAGCTAAATCAAGTGTTTCGCTGGGATTTGAAGCTAACTCGTTTGTTTCGCATGCAGTTGAAGCTAAATCATGTTTATCACAAGTATCTGAATCTAAACCGTTTGATTCGCATGGATTTCAAGCTAAGCCTTCTACTTCGCATTGATTTGCAGCTAAATCATGTGTTTCGCTTGGTTTTGAAGCTAACTCGTTTGCTTCGCTTGCAGTTGAAGCTAAATCATGTATATCAAAAGTATTTGAATCTAAAGCATTTGTTTCTCATGGATTTGAAGCTAACCCTCCTACTTCGCATTGATTGGATGTTAAGTCATGTGCTTCTCTTGGATTTGAAGCTAAGTTGTTTGTTTCGCATGCAGTAGAAGCTAAATCATGTTTATCAAAAGTATTTGAAGCTAAAGCATTTGTTTCGCATGGATCCGAAAATCAGCCTTCTATTTCGCATAGATTTGAAGCTAAATCATGAGTTTCGCATGGATTTGTAGCTAACTCGTTTGTTTCGCATGGATTTAAAGCTAACACGTTTGTTTCGCATGCAGTTGAAGCAAAATCATGTATATCACAAGTATTTGAAACTAACCCATTTGATTCGCATGGATTTGGAGCTAAGCATTCTACTTCGCATTGATTTGGAGCAAAATTAAGTGTTTCGCATGGATTTGAGGCTAACTCCTTTGTTTCGCATGCAGTTGAAGATAAGTCATGTATATCACAAGTTTTTGAAGCTAAAACATTAGTTTCGCATGGTTTCGAAGATATGCCTCCTACTTCGCACCGATTTGAAGTTAAATCGTGTGTTTCGCCTGAATTTGAAGATAACTCGTTTGTTTCGTCTGCATTTGAAGCTATTTCATGTATATCGCAGGTATTTGAATCTAAATCATGTGTTTCGCTCGGATTTGAAGCTAAGCCTTCTACTTCGCATTGATTTGAAGCTAAATCATGCGATTGGAATGGATTTGAAGCTAACTCGATTGTTTCCCGTGCATTTGAAGCTATATCACTTATATCGCAATTATCTGAAGATAAATCATTTGTTTACATGTATTTGAAGCTAAGCCTTCTACTTCGCATTGATTTGAAGCTAAATCATTTGTTTCGTAGGTATTTGAAGCTAAACTATTGGATTTGCATGGATTTGAAACTAATACTTCTATTTCGCATTGATTTGAAGCTGAATCATACGTTTTGCATCGATTAGAATCTAACTCGTTGGTTTGCCTGCATTTGAAGATATAACACTGATATTCGCAAGTATTTCAAGGTCAATCATTCGTTTCGCATGGATTTGAAGCTAAGCCTTCTACTTCGAATGGAGTTGAAGCTAAGCCTTCTACTTCGCATTGATTTGAATCTAAATCATGTGTTTCGCATGGATTTGAATTAAAATCGTTTGATTCACCTGCATTTGAAGCTATATCACTTATATTCGTAAGTATTTGAAGGTCAATCATTCGTTTCGCATGAATTTGAAGCTAAGCCTTCTACTTCGCTTGAATTTGAAGCTAAATCATGTGTTCGGCATGGATTTGAAGATAACTCCTTTGTTTCGCATCCAGTTGAAGCTAAATCATGTATATCACAAGTATGTGAAGCTAAACCATTTTATTCGCATGGATTTGAAGCTAAGCCTTCTACTTCGCATTGATATGAAGCTAACTCGTTTGTTTCGCATGCAGTTGAAGCTAAATCATGTATATCACAAGTATTTGAAGCTGAACCATATGATTCTCATGAATATTAAGCTAAACCATGTGTTTCGCATGAATATTAAGCTAAACCAAGTGTTTCGCATGAATTTGAAGATAAATCATGCTGTTCACATGGATTTGAAGCTGACTCGTTTGTTTCGCCTGCACTTGAAGCTATATCACTTATATCGCAAGTGTTACGGCCAAGTGGCCAGGATTTATGGCAGGGGCCATGTGCTTGGGTACCCGGACGGTATGGGTCTGTCCCGGGCCGTTCCCGGGCACATGCGGCACCGTCATAACGTCTCCTGGTCCTTGATTACGGTCCAGTCAATTACGGTTGGGTCTGGCATTGTTCGGGCACGTAGGCCCATCAGCGCGGGATGTCTAGCAGGAGTTATTTTGCCACTCTCCCTCCTAAATCCCGGCCCACCGTTTTGGGGCAGACTCACTGGATTTGAAATTGCAGTGATTGGACCGTAATTCCTTGCCGCCCACCCTAGGTAAAGAGAAGTAGGGAGGACCGAGGTGATATTAGGCATGACTCCGGTCCTCTAGGGGACAGAAAAGACGGAACAGACAGACAGAAAGCACAGAACATCAGAAGAGTACAGAACATTTTTAGAGCTTCAAATGAGAACACCTTAGACTTTCAGACAGAACAGAACAGAAGACATAGAGAGATACGCGTACGGGTTAGGTTGCGTGTTACAAATAGAGTACTAGCATTTGATTTAGTCCGACTACAGTGGGTGGTCCTTCGAGTTAGTCGTCACCAAGTGCAATATTCAGAGGATCTCCGTCATCCATCTGATGAGTCCTCAACAGCAAGTATTTGAATCTAAACCATTTGTTTCGCATGGATTTGAAGCTAAGCCATCTACTTCGCATTGATTTGAAGCTGAATCATGTGTTTCGCTTGGATTTGAAGTTAACTCGTTTGTTTCGCCTGCATTTGAAGCTATATCACTTATATCGCAAGTATATGAATCTAAATAATCTGTGTCGCATGGATTTGATGCTAATCCTTCTACTTCGCATTGATTTGAACCTAAATCATGTGTTTCGCATGGATTAGAAGATAACTCGTTTGTCTCGCATGCAGTTGAATCTATATCACTTATATTCGTAAGTATTTGAAGCCAAATAATTCGTTTCGCATGGATTTGAAGGTAAGCCTTCTACTTCGCTTGAATTTGAAGCTAACTCGTTTGTTTCGCATGCATTTGAACCTGTATCACTTATATTCGAAAGTATTTGAAGGTCAATCATTCGTTTTGTATGGATTTGATGCTAAGCCTTCGGCTTCGCATTGATTTGAAGCTAAATCATGTGTTACGCTTGGATTTGAAGTTCACCCGTTTGTTTCGCATGCAGTTGGTGCTAAATCATGTATACCACAAGTATTTGAAGCAAAACCATTTGATTCGCATGGATTTGAAACTGAGACTTCTACTTGGCATTGATTTGAAGCTACATCATGCGTTTCGCATGAATTTGAAGCTAACTCGTTTGTTTCGCATGCATTTGAAGCTATATAACTTGTATTCGTAAGTATTTGAAGGTCAATCATTCGTTTCGCATGAATTTGAAGCTAAGCCTTCTACTTCGCATTAATTGGAAGCTTAATCATGTGTTTCGCTTGGATTTGAAGCAAACTCGTATGATTCGAATGCAGTTGAAGCTAAATAATGTATACTACAAGTATTTGAATCTAAATAATCTGTGTCGCATGGATTTGATGCTAATCCTTCTACTTCGCATTGATTTGAACCTAAATCATGTGTTTCGCATGGATTAGAAGATAACTCGTTTGTCTCGCATGCAGTTGAATCTATATCACTTATATTCGCAAGTATTTGAAGCCAAATCATTCGTTCCGCATGGATTTGAAGCTAAGCCTTCTACTTCGCATTGATTTGAAGCTAACTCGTTTGTTTCGCATGCAGTTGAAGCTAAATCATGTATATAACAAGTATTTGAAGCTAAATCATTTGTGTGGCATGGATTTGAATCTAAGCCTTGTACTTCGCATCGATTTGAAGCTAAATCATGCGTTACGCATGGATTTGAAGCTAACTCGTTTGTTTCGCATGCAGTTGATGCTAAATCATGTATATCACAAGTATTTGAAGCTGAACCATTTGATTCTCATGAAAATTAAGCTAAACCATGTGTTTCGCATGAATAATAAGCTAAACCAAGTGTTTCGCACGAATTTGAAGCTAAATCATGTGTTTCACATGGATTTGAAGCTGAGTCGTTTGTTTCGCCTGCATTTGAAGCTATATCACTTATATCGCAAGTATTTGAAGCTAAACAATATGTTTCGCATGGATTTGAAGCTAAGCCGTCTACTTCGCATTTATTTGAAGATGAATCATGTGTTTCGCTTGGATTTGAAGTTCACTCGTTTGTTTCGCCTGTATTTGAAGCTATATCACTTATATCGCAAGTATATGAATCTAAATAATCTGTATCGCATGGACTTGATGCTAATCCTTCTACTTCGCATTGATTTGAAGCTAAATCATGTGTTTCGCATGGATTAGAAGATAACTCGTTTGTCTCGCATGCAGTTGAATCTATATCACTTATATTCGTAAGTATTTGAAGCCAAATAATTCGTTTCGCATGGATTTGAAGGTAAGCCTTCTACTTCGCTTGAATTTGAAGCTAAATCATGTATTTCGATTGGATTTGAAGCTAACTCGTTTGTTTCGCATGCAGTTGAAGCTAAATCATGTATTTCACAAGTATTTGAGGCTAAACCATTTGTTTCGCATGGATTTGAAGCTAAGCCTACTACTTCGCATTGATTTGAATTTAAATCATGTGTTTCCCTAGGATTTGAAGATCACTCGTTTGTTACGCATGCAGTTGAGGCTATATCACTTATATTCGTAAGTATTTGAAGCCAAACCATTTGTTTCGCATGGATTTGAAGCTAAGCCTTCTACATCCACTGATTTGCAGCTAAATCATGAGTTTCGCATGGATTTGAAGCTAACTCGTTTGTTTCGCATGCAGTTGAAGCAAAATCATGTATATCAGAAGTTTTTGAAGCTAACCATTCGTTTCGCATGGATTTGAAGCTAAGCCTTCGATTTCGCATTGATTTGTAGCTAAATCATGTGTTCCGCATGGATTTCAAGATAACTCGATTGTTTCGCATGCAGTTGAAGCTCAATCATGTATATCACAAGTATTTGAAGCTAAACCATTTGTTTCGCATTGGTTTTGAAGCAAAACCTCCTATTTCGCATTGATTTGAAGCTAAATCATGTGTTTCGCATGGATTTAAAGCTAACACGTTTGTTTCGCAAGCAGTTGAAGCTAAGTCATGTATATAACAAGTATTTGATGATAATCCATTTGTTTTGCATGGATTCGAAAATCAGCCTTCTATTTCGCATTGATTTGAAGCCAAATCATGTGTTTCTCATGGATTTAAAGCTAACACGTTAGTTTCGCATGCAGTTGAAGCTGAATCATGTATATCACAAGTATTTGAAGCTAAACCATTTGTTTCGCATGGATTCGAAAATCAGACTTCTATTTCGCATTGATTTGAAGCTAAATCGTGAGTTTCGCATGGATTTGAATCTAACTCGTTTGTTTCGCTTGGATTTGAAGCTTACTCATTTGTTTCGCATGCAGTTGAAGCATAATCATGTATATCACAAGTATTTGAAGATAATCCATCTGTTTTGCATGGATTCGAAAATCAGCCTTCGATTTCGCATTGATTTGAAGCCAAATCATGTGTTTCTCATGGATTTAAAGCAAACACGTTAGTTTCGCATGCAGTTGAAGCTCAATCATGTATATCACAAGTATTTGAAGCTAAACCATTTGTTTCGCATGGATTCGAAAATCAGACTTCTATTTCGCATTGATTTGAAGCTAAATCGTGAGTTTCGCATGGATTTGAATCTAACTCGTTTTTTCGTATGGATTTAAAGCTTACTCATTTGTTTCGCATGCAGTTGAAGCATAATCATGTGTATCACAAGTATTTGTAGCTAAATCATTCGTTTCGCATGGATTAGAATATCAGCCTTCTATTTCGCATTGATTTGAAGCTAAATCATGAGTTTCGCATGGATTTGAAGCAAACACGTTATTTTCGCATGCAGTTGAAGCTCAATCATGTATATCACAAGTATTTGAAGCAAAACCATTTGATTCGCATGGATTTGAAACTGAGACTTCTACTTCGCATTGATTTGAAGCTACATCATGCGTTTCGCATGAATTTGAAGCTAACTCGTTTGTTTCGCATGCATTTGAAGCTATATCACTTGTATTCGTAAGTATTTGAAGGTCAATCATTCGTTTCGCATGAATTTGAAGCTAAGCCTTCTACTTCGCATTAATTGGAAGCTTAATCATGTGTTTCGCTTGGATTTGAAGCTAACTCGTTGGTATAGCAGGCAGTTGACGCTAAATCATGTATATCACAAGTATTTGAAGCAAAACCATTTGATTCGCATGGATTTGAATCTAAGCCTTGTACTTCGCATCGATTTGAAGCTAAATCATGCGTTACGCATGGATTTGAAGCTAACTCGTTTGTTTCGCCTGCAGTTGATGCTAAATCATGTATATCAGAAGTATTTGAAGCTGAACCATTTGATTCTCATGAAAATTAAGCTAAACCATGTGTTTCGCATGAATAATAAGCTAAACCAAGTGTTTCGCACGAATTTGAAGATAAATCATGTGTTTCACATGGATTTGAAGCTGAGTCGTTTGTCTCGCATGCAGTTGAATCTATATCACTTATATTCGTAAGTATTTGAAGCCAAATAATTCGTTTCGCATGGATTTGAAGGTAAGCCTTCTACTTCGCTTGAATTTGAAGCTAAATCATGTATTTCGATTGGATTTGAAGCTAACTCGTTTGTTTCGCATGCAGTTGAAGCTAAATCATGTATATAACAAGTATTTGAAGCTAAATCATTTGTGTCGCATGGATTTGAATCTAAGCCTTCTACTTCGCATTGATTTGTAGCTATATCATGTGTTCGGCATGGATTTGAAGATAACTCCTTTGTTTCGCATCCAGTTGAAGCTAAATCATGTATATCACAAGTATGTGAAGCTAAACCATTTTATTCGCATGGATTTGAAGCTAAGCCTTCTACTTCGCATTGATATGAAGCTAACTCGTTTGTTTCGCATGCAGTTGAAGCTAAATCATGTATATAACAAGTATTTGAAGCTAAATCATTTGCGTCGCATGTATTTGATGCTAAGCCTTCGGCTTCGCATTGAATTGAAGCTAAATCATGTGTTTCGCATGGATGTAAAGTAAACTCGTGTGTTTCGCCTGCATTTGAAGATATATCACTTATATTCGCAAGTATTTGGAGCTATATCATTTGTGTCGCATGGATTTGATGCTAAGCCTTCTACTTCGAATTGATTTGAAGCTACATCATGCGTTTCGCATGAATTTGAAGCTAAATCATGTATATCACAATTATTTGAAGCTGAACCATTCGTTTCGCATGGATTTGAAGCTAAGCCTTCTACTTCGCATTGATTTGAATCTAAATCATGTGTTTCGCATGGATTTGAATTAAAATCGTTTGATTCACCTGCATTTGAAGCTATATCACTTAAATTCGCAAGTATTTGAAGCTAAATCATTTGTGTCGCATGGATTTGAAGCTAAGCCTTCTACTACGCATTGATCTGAAGCTAAATCATGCGTTTCGCATGGATTTGAAGCTAACGCGCTTGTTTTTCGCATGCAGTTGATGCTAAATCATGTATATCACAAGTATTTGAAGCTAAGCCATTTGTTACGCATGGATTTAAAGCTAAGCCTTCTACTTCGCATTGATTCGTAGCTGAATCATGTGAGTCGCATGGGTTTGAGGCTAACTCGTTTGTTTCGCATGCAGTTGGAGCTAAATCATGTATATCACAAGTATTTGAAGCAAAACCATTTAATTCGCATGGATTTGAAACTGCGACTTCTACTTCGCATTGATTTGAAGCTACATCATGCGTTTCGCATGAATTTGAAGCTAACTCGTTTGCTTCGCATGCATTTGAAGCTATATCACTTATATTCGTAAGTATTTGAAGGTCAATCATTCGTTTCGCATGAATTTGAAGCTAAGCCTTCTACTTCGCATTAATTGGAAGCTTAATCATGTGTTTCGCTTGGATTTGAAGCTAACTCGTATGTATCGCATGCAGTTGACGCTAAATCATGTATATCACAAGTATTTGAAGCAAAACCATTTGATTCGCATGGATTTGAAACTGAGACTTCTACTTCGCATTGATTTGAAGCTGAATCGTGTGATTCGCTTGGATTTGAAGCTAAATCATGTGTTTCGCATGGACTTAAAGCTAACACGTTTGTTTCGCATGCAGTTGAACCTAAATCATGTATATCACAAGTATTTGAAGCTAAACCATTTGATTCGCATGGATTAGAAGGTAAGCCTTCTACCTCGTATTGATTTTAAGCTAAATCATGGGTTTCGCATGGATTTAAAGCTAACTCGTTTATTTCGCATGCATTTGAAGCTAAGCCTTCGACTTCGCATTGATTTGTAGCTAAATCATGTGTTCCGCATGGATTTCAAGATAACTCGATTGTTTCGCATGCAGTTGAAGCTCAATCATGTATATCACAAGTATTTGAAGCTAAACCATTTGTTTCGCATTGGTTTTGAAGCAAAACCTCCTATTTCGCATTGATTTGAAGCTAAATCATGTGTTTCGCATGGATTTAAAGCTAACACGTTTGTTTCGCATGCAGTTGAAGCTAAGTCATGTATATGACAAGTATTTGATGATAATCCATTTGTTTTGCATGGATTCGAAAATCAGCCTTCTATTTCGCATTGATTTGAAGCCAAATCATGTGTTTCTCATGGATTTAAAGCTAACACGTTAGTTTCGCATGCAGTTGAAGCTGAATCATGTATATCACAAGTATTTGAAGCTAAACCATTTGTTTCGCATGGATTCGAAAATCAGACTTCTATTTCGCATTGATTTGAAGCTAAATCGTGAGTTTCGCATGGATTTGAATCTAACTCGTTTGTTTCGCTTGGATTTGAAGCTTACTCATTTGTTTCGCATGCAGTTGAAGCATAATCATGTATATCACAAGTATTTGAAGATAATCCATCTGTTTTGCATGGATTCGAAAATCAGCCTTCGATTTCGCATTGATTTGAAGCCAAATCATGTGTTTCTCATGGATTTAAAGCAAACACGTTAGTTTCGCATGCAGTTGAAGCTCAATCATGTATATCACAAGTATTTGAAGCTAAACCATTTGTTTCGCATGGATTCGAAAATCAGACTTCTATTTCGCATTGATTTGAAGCTAAATCGTGAGTTTCGCATGGATTTGAATCTAACTCGTTTTTTCGTATGGATTTAAAGCTTACTCATTTGTTTCGCATGCAGTTGAAGCATAATCATGTGTATCACAAGTATTTGTAGCTAAATCATTCGTTTCGCATGGATTAGAATATCAGCCTTCTATTTCGCATTGATTTGAAGCTAAATCATGAGTTTCGCATGGATTTGAAGCAAACACGTTATTTTCGCATGCAGTTGAAGCTCAATCATGTATATCACAAGTATTTGAAGCAAAACCATTTGATTCGCATGGATTTGAAACTGAGACTTCTACTTCGCATTAATTTGAAGCTACATCATGCGTTTCGCATGAATTTGAAGCTAACTCGTTTGTTTCGCATGCATTTGAAGCTATATCACTTGTATTCGTAAGTATTTGAAGGTCAATCATTCGTTTCGCATGAATTTGAAGCTAAGCCTTCTACTTCGCATTAATTGGAAGCTTAATCATGTGTTTCGCTTGGATTTGAAGCTAACTCGTTGGTATAGCAGGCAGTTGACGCTAAATCATGTATATCACAAGTATTTGAAGCAAAACCATTTGATTCGCATGGATTTGAATCTAAGCCTTGTACTTCGCATCGATTTGAAGCTAAATCATGCGTTACGCATGGATTTGAAGCTAACTCGTTTGTTTCGCCTGCAGTTGATGCTAAATCATGTATATCAGAAGTATTTGAAGCCGAACCATTTGATTCTCATGAAAATTAAGCTAAACCATGTGTTTCGCATGAATAATAAGCTAAACCAAGTGTTTCGCACGAATTTGAAGATAAGTCATGTGTTTCACATGGATTTGAAGCTGAGTCGTTTGTCTCGCATGCAGTTGAATCTATATCACTTATATTCGTAAGTATTTGAAGCCAAATAATTCGTTTCGCATGGATTTGAAGGTAAGCCTTCTACTTCGCTTGAATTTGAAGCTAAATCATGTATTTCGATTGGATTTGAAGCTAACTCGTTTGTTTCGCATGCAGTTGAAGCTAAATCATGTATATAACAAGTATTTGAAGCTAAATCATTTGTGTCGCATGGATTTGAATCTAAGCCTTCTACTTCGCATTGATTTGTAGCTATATCATGTGTTCGGCATGGATTTGAAGATAACTCCTTTGTTTCGCATCCAGTTGAAGCTAAATCATGTATATCACAAGTATGTGAAGCTAAACCATTTTATTCGCATGGATTTGAAGCTAAGCCTTCTACTTCGCATTGATATGAAGCTAACTCGTTTGTTTCGCATGCAGTTGAAGCTAAATCATGTATATAACAAGTATTTGAAGCTAAATCATTTGCGTCGCATGTATTTGATGCTAAGCCTTCGGCTTCGCATTGAATTGAAGCTAAATCATGTGTTTCGCATGGATGTAAAGTAAACTCGTGTGTTTCGCCTGCATTTGAAGATATATCACTTATATTCGCAAGTATTTGGAGCTATATCATTTGTGTCGCATGGATTTGATGCTAAGCCTTCTACTTCGCATTGATTCGTAGCTGAATCATGTGAGTCGCATGGGTTTGAGGCTAACTCGTTTGTTTCGCATGCAGTTGGAGCTAAATCATGTATATCACAAGTATTTGAAGCAAAACCATTTAATTCGCATGGATTTGAAACTGCGACTTCTACTTCGCATTGATTTGAAGCTACATCATGCGTTTCGCATGAATTTGAAGCTAACTCGTTTGCTTCGCATGCATTTGAAGCTATATCACTTATATTCGTAAGTATTTGAAGGTCAATCATTCGTTTCGCATGAATTTGAAGCTAAGCCTTCTACTTCGCATTAATTGGAAGCTTAATCATGTGTTTCGCTTGGATTTGAAGCTAACTCGTATGTATCGCATGCAGTTGACGCTAAATCATGTATATCACAAGTATTTGAAGCAAAACCATTTGATTCGCATGGATTTGAAACTGAGACTTCTACTTCGCATTGATTTGAAGCTGAATCGTGTGATTCGCTTGGATTTGAAGCTAAATCATGTGTTTCGCATGGACTTAAAGCTAACACGTTTGTTTCGCATGCAGTTGAACCTAAATCATGTATATCACAAGTATTTGAAGCTAAACCATTTGATTCGCATGGATTAGAAGGTAAGCCTTCTACCTCGTATTGATTTTAAGCTAAATCATGGGTTTCGCATGGATTTAAAGCTAACTCGTTTATTTCGCATGCATTTGAAGCTAAGCCTTCGACTTCGCATTGATTTGTAGCTAAATCATGTGTTCCGCATGGATTTCAAGATAACTCGATTGTGTCGCATGCAGTTGAAGCTCAATCATGTATATCACAAGTATTTCATTCTAAACCATTTGTTTCGCATTGGTTTTAAAGCTAAGCCTTCTATTTCGCATTGATTTGTAGCTAAATCATGAGTTTCGCATGGATTTGAAGCTAACTCGTTTGTTTCGCATGGATTTGAAGCTAACTCGTTTGTTTCGCATGCAGTTGAAGCAAAATCATGTATATCAGAAGTTTTTGAAGCTAACCATTCGTTTCGCATGGATTTGAAGCTAAGCCTTCGATTTCGCATTGATTTGTAGCTAAATCATGTGTTCCGCATGGATTTCAAGATAACTCGATTGTTTCGCATGCAGTTGAAGCTCAATCATGTATATCACAAGTATTTGAAGCTAAACCATTTGTTTCGCATGGATTCGAAGATCAGCCTTCCACTTCGCATTGATTTGAAGCTAAATCAAGTGTTTCGCTTGGATTTGAAGTTAACTCGTTAGTTTCGCATGCAGTTGAAGCTAAATCATGTATATCACAAGTATTTGAAGCTAAACCATTTGATTCTCATGGATTTGGAGCTAAGCCTTCTACTTCGTATTGGTTTGGAGCTAAGTCATGTGTTTCGCATGGATTTAAAGCTAACACGTTTGTTTCGCATGCAGTTGAAGCTAAATCATGTATATCACAAGTATTTGAAGCTAAACCGTTTTTTTCGCATGGATTCGAAAATCAGCCTTCTATTTCGCACTGATTCGAAGCTAAATCATGCGTTTCGCATAGAATTGAAGCTATCTCGTTTGTTTCGCATGGATTTGAAGCTAACTCGTTTGTTTCGCCTGCAGTTGAAGCTCAATTATGTATCTCACAAGTATTTGAAGCTAATCCATTTGTTTCGCATGGATTTGAAGATAAGCTTTTTACTTCGCATTGATTTGAAGCTAAATCATGTGCTACGCTTGGATTTGAATCTCACTCTTTCGTTTCGTCTGCATTTGAAGCTATATCACTTATATTCGCAAGTATTTGAAGCTAATCCATTTGATTCGCATGGATTTGAAGATAAGCCATCTACTTCGCATTAATTTGAAGCCAACTCGATTGATTCGACTGCATTTGAAGCTATATCACTTATATCGCAATTATCTGAAGATAAATCATTTGTCTCTCATGTATTTGATGCTACGCCTTCTACTTCGCTTTGATTTGAAGCTAAATCACGTGATTCGCATGGACTTGAAGTTAACTCGATTGTATCGCGTGCATTTGAAGCTATATCACTTATATCTCAATTATCTGAAGATAAATCATTTGTTTCTCATGTATTTGAAGCTAAGCCTTCTACTTCGCTTTGATTTGAAGCTAAATCACGTGATTCGCATGGACTTGAAGTTAACTCGATTGTATCGCGTGCATTTGAAGCTATATCACTTATGTCGCAATTATCTGAAGATAAATCATTGGTTTCTCATGTATTTGAACATAAGCCTTGTACTTCGCATTGATTTGAAGCTAAATCATGTGTTTCGCATGGATTTGAAGCTAACTCTTTTGTTTCGCCTGCATTTGGACATAAATCATGTATATCACAAGTATTTGAAGCTAAACAATTTGATTCGCATGGATTTGGGGCTAAGCCTTCTACTTCGCATTGATTTGAAGCTAAATCATGTGTTTCGCTTGGTTTTGAAGCTAACTCGTTTGTTTCGCATGCATTTGAAGCTGCATCATGTATATCACAAGTATTTGAAGCTAAATCATTTGTTTCGCATGAATTTGAAGCTAAGCCTTCTACTTCGCACTGATTTGAAGACAAATCATTTGTTTCGCTTGGATTTGAAGCTAACTCGTTTGTTTCGCATGCAGTTGAAGCTAAATCATTGTATATCACAAGTATTTGAAGCTAAACCACTTGTTTCACATTGATTTGATGATAAGCCTTCTACGTCGCATTGATTTGAAGCTAAGCCTTATATTTCGCATTCATTTGAAGGTAAATCATGTGTTTCGCTTGGATTTGAAGCTAACTCGTTTGTTTCGCATGCAGTTGAAGCTAAATCATGTATATCACAAGTATTTGAAGCTAAACCATTTGTTTCGCATGGATTTGAAGATAATCCTCCTACTTCGCATGGATTTGAAGCTAACTCGACTGATTCGACTGCATTTGAATCTATATCACTTATATCGCAATTATCTGAAGATAAATCATTTGTTTCTCATGTATTTGAAGCTAAGCAGTCTATTTCGCATTGATTTGAACCCAAATAATGTGTTTCGCTTGGATTTGAAGCTAACTCGTTTTTTTCGCCTGTATTTGGAGATAAATCATGTATATCACAAGTATTTGAAGCTAAACCATTTGTTTCGCATGAATTTGAAGCTAAGCCTTCTACTTCGCATTGATTTGAATCTAAATCATGTGTTTCGCTTGGTTTTGAAACTAACTCGTCTGTTTCGCATACAGTTGAAGCTGAATCATGTATATCACAAGTATTTGAAGCTGAACAATTTGTAATGCATGAATATTAAGCTAAACCATGTGTTACGCCTGCATTTGAAGCTAAATCATGTTATCACAAGTATTTGAAGCTAAACCAGTTAATTCGCATGGATTTGAAGATAAGCCTCCTACTTCGCATTGATTTGATGCAAAATCAAGTGTTTCGCTTGGATTTCAAGCACACTCGTTTGTTTCTCCTGCATTTGAAGCTACGTTACTTATATCGCAAGTATATGAAGCTAAATCTTTTGTGTCGCATGGATTTGATGCTAAGCCTCCTACGTCGCATTGATTTGAAGTTAAATCATGTGTTTCCCATGGATTTCAAGCTGAGCCTTCGACTTCGCATTGATTTGAAGCAAAATCATGTGTTTCTCATGGATTTGATGCTAACTCGCATCTATCGCATGGATTTAATGCTAACTCGTTTGTTTCGCCTGCATTTGAAGCTAAATCATGTATATCACAAGTATTTGAAGCTAAACCACTTGTTTTGCATGGATTCGAAAATCAGCCTTCTATTTCGCATTGATTTGAAACTAAATCATGTGTTTCTAATGGATTTGAAGCTAACTCGTTTCTATCGCATGGATTTAAAGCTAACTCGTTTGTTTCGCATGCTGTTGAAGCTAAATCTAGTATATCACAAGTATTTGAAGCTAAACCGTTTGATCCCCATGGATTTGGAGCAATGCCTCCTACTTCGCATTGATTTGGAGCTCAATCATGTGTTTCGCATGGATTTAAAGCTAACACGTTTGTTTCGCATGCAGTTGAAGCTATATCATGTATATCACAAGTATTTGAAGCCAAGCCATTTGTTTTGCATGGATTTGGAGCTGTGCCTTCCACTTCGCATTGATTTGAAGCCAAATCAAGTGTTTCGTTTGGATGTGAAGCTCTCTCGTTTATTTCTCCTGAATTTGAAGCTATATCACTTATATGGCAAGTATTTGAAGCTAAATCATTTGTGTCGCATGGACTTGATGCTAAGCTTCCTACTTCGCATTGATTTGAAGCTAAATCATGTGTTACGCTTGGATTTGAAGCTCTCTCGTTTATTTCTCCTGCATTTGAAGCTATATCACTTATATGGCAAGTATATGAAGCTAAATCATTTGTGTCGCATGGATTTGATGCTAAGCCTTCTACATCGCATTTATTTGCACCTAAATCATGTGTTTCGCATGGATTTGAAGCTAACTCGATTGTTTTCCCTGCATTTGAAACTATATCACTTATATCGCAAATATCTGATGCTAAATCATTCATTTCGCATGGATTTGAAGCTAAACCTTCTACATCGCATTGATTTGCAGCTAAATCCTGTGATTCGCTTGGGTTTGAAGTTAACTCGTTTGTTTCGTCTGCATTCGAAGCTATATCACTTATAACCCAAGTGTTTGAAGCTAAATCATTTGTTTCGCATGGATTTGAAGGTAAACCTTCTACATCGCATTTATTTGCAGCTAAATCATGTGTTTCGCATGGATTTGAAGCTAACTCGATTGTTTTCCCTGCATTTGAAACTGTATCACTTATATCGCAAGTATCTGATGCTAAATCATTCATTTCGCATGGATTTGAAGCTAATCCTTCTACATCGCTTTGATTTGCAGCTAAATCATGTGTTTTGCATGGATTTGAAGCTAACTCGATTGTTTTCCCTGCATTTGAAACTATATCACTTATATCGCAAGTATCTGATGCTAAAACATTCATTTCGCATGGATTTGAAGCTAAACCTTCTACATCGCTTTGATTTGCAGCTAAATCATGTGTTTCGCATGGATTTGAAGTTAAACCTTCTACATCGCCTTGATTTGCAGCATAAACTTGTGTTTCGCATGGACTTGAAGCTAACTCGTTTGTTTCCCTTTCATTTGAATCTATATCACTTATATCACAAGTATCTCATCCTTATTCATTTGTTTCGCATGGATTTGAAGCTAAACCTTCTACATCGCATTGATTTGCAGCTAAATCCTGTGATTCGCTTGGGTTTGAAGTTAACTCGTTTGTTTCGTCTGCACTTGAAGCTATATCACTTATATCCCAAGTGTTTGAATCTAAATCATTTGTTTCGCATGGATTTGAAGCTAAACCTTCTACTTCGCATTGATTTGAAGCTAAATCATGTGTATCGCATGGAGTTGAATCTAGCTCGTTTGTTTCGTCTGCATTTGAGCCTATATCACTTATATCGCAAGTATCTGAACATAAATCATTTGTTTCGCATGGATTTGAAGCTAAGCCTTCTATTTCGCATGGATTTAAAGCAAAATGATGTGTATCGCATGTATTTTGAAGCTATCTCGTTCGTTTCGCCTGCATTTGATGCTATATCACTTATATCGCAAGTATCTGAAGCTAAGTCATTTGTTTCGCATGGATTTGAAGCTAAACCTCCAACATCGCATTGATTTGAACCTTAATCATGTGTATCGCATGGATTTGATGCTAAATCTTCTACATCGCATTGATTTGCAGCTAAATCGTGTTTCGCATGGATTTGAAGCTAACCTTCTACATCGCATTGATTTGAAGCTAAATCATGTGATTCGCTTGGATTTGAAGCTAACTCGTTTGTTTCGTTTGCATTTGAAGCAATATCACTTATATCCCGAGTGTTTGAAGCTATATGATTTGTTTCGCATGGATTTGAAGCTAAACCTTCCACATCGCATTGATTTGCAATTCAATCATATTTTTCGCATGGATTTGAAGCTAACTCGTTAGGTCGTCTGCATTCGAAACTATATCACTTATATCCCAAGTGTTTGAAGCTAAATCATTCATTTCGCATGGATTTGAAGCTAAACCTTCTACATCGCTTTGATTTGCAGCTAAATCAAGTGTTTCGCATGGATTTGAAGTTAAACCTTCTACATCGCATTGATTTGCAGCATAAACTTGTGTTTCGCATGGACTTGAAGCTAACTCGTTTGTTTCCCTTTCATTTGAATCTATATCACTTATATCACAAGTATCTCATGCTTATTCATTTGTTCCGCATGGATTTGAAGCTAAACCTTCTACATCGCATTGATTTGCAGCTAAATCCTGTGATTCGCTTGGGTTTGAAGTTAACTCATTTGTTTCGTCTGCACTTGAAGCTATATCACTTATGTTCGCAAGTATTTGAAGCTAAATCATTCGGTTCGCATGGAGTTGAAGCTAAACCTTCTACTTCGCATTGATTTGAAGCTAAATCATGTGTTTCGCATGGATTTGAAACTAACTCGTTTGTTTCGCATGCTGTTGAAGCAAAATTTAGTATATCACAAGTATTTGAAGCTAAACCGTTTGTTTCGCATGGATTCGAAAATCAGCCTTCTATATCGCATTGATTTGAAGCTAAATCATGTGTTTCTCATGCATTTGAAGATAAGCCTTCTACTTCGCATGGATTTGAAGCTAATCCTTCTACTTCGCATTGATTTGAAGCTAAATCATATGTTTCGCTTGGATTTGAAGGTAACTCGTTTGCTTCTCCTGCATTTGAAGCTAAATCATGTTTATCACAAGTATTTGAAACTGAACCATCTGTTTCGCATGGTTTCGAAGATAAGCATTCCACTTCGCATTGATTTGAAGCTAAATCATGTGATCGACATTGATTTGAAGGTAACTCTTTTGTTTCGCATGCAGTTGAAGCTAAATCACGTATATCGCAAGTATTTGAAGCTAAATGATTAGTGTCGCTTGGATTTGAAGCTAAGCCTTCTACATCGCATTGATTTGAATCAAAATCATGTGTTTCGCTTGGATTTGAAGCTAACTCGACTGCATCGTCTGCATTTGAATCTTTTTCATTTATATCGCTTGTATTTGAAGATAAATCATGTGTTACGCACGGATTTGGAAGCTAAACCTTCTACATCGCATTGATTTGAAGCTAAATCATGTGTTTCGCTTGGATTGGAAGCAAAGCCTTCTACTTCGCATTAATTTGAAGCTAAATCACGTGTTTCGCATGAATTTGAAGCTAAACCTTCTACTTTGCACTGATTAGAAGCTAACTCGTTTGTTTCGCCTGCATTTTTAGCTATATGATTTATATCGCAAGTATTTCAAGCTAAATCATTTGTGTCGCATGGATTTGAAGTCAAGCCGTCTACATCGCATTGATTTGGAGCTAAATCATGTATTTCGTATGGATTTGAAGCTAACTCGTTTGTTTCGCATGCAGTTGAGGCTAAATCAGGCATATCACAAGTATTTGAAGCTGAACCATTTGTTTCGCATGAATATTAATCTAATCCATGTGTTTCGCATGAACTTGAAGCTAAATCATGTGTTTCGCACGGATGTGAAGCTAACTCGTTTGTTTCGCATGCTGTTGCAGCTAAATCATGTATATCACAAGTATTTGAAGCTAAACCGTTTGATTCCCATGGATTTGGAGCAATGCCTTCTACTTCGCCTTGATTTGCAGCATAAACTTGTGTTTCGCATGGACTTGAAGCTAACTCGTTTGTTTCCCTTTCATTTGAATCTATATCACTTATATCACAAGTATCTCATCCTTATTCATTTGTTTCGCATGGATTTGAAGCTAAACCTTCTACATCGCATTGATTTGCAGCTAAATCCTGTGATTCGCTTGGGTTTGAAGTTAACTCGTTTGTTTCGTCTGCACTTGAAGCTATATCACTTATATCCCAAGTGTTTGAATCTAAATCATTTGTTTCGCATGGATTTGAAGCTAAACCTTCTACTTCGCATTGATTTGAAGCTAAATCATGTGTATCGCATGGAGTTGAATCTAGCTCGTTTGTTTCGTCTGCATTTGAGCCTATATCACTTATATCGCAAGTATCTGAACATAAATCATTTGTTTCGCATGGATTTGAAGCTAAGCCTTCTATTTCGCATGGATTTAAAGCAAAATGATGTGTATCGCATGTATTTTGAAGCTATCTCGTTCGTTTCGCCTGCATTTGATGCTATATCACTTATATCGCAAGTATCTGAAGCTAAGTCATTTGTTTCGCATGGATTTGAAGCTAAACCTCCAACATCGCATTGATTTGAACCTTAATCATGTGTATCGCATGGATTTGATGCTAAATCTTCTACATCGCATTGATTTGCAGCTAAATCGTGTTTCGCATGGATTTGAAGCTAACCTTCTACATCGCATTGATTTGAAGCTAAATCATGTGATTCGCTTGGATTTGAAGCTAACTCGTTTGTTTCGTTTGCATTTGAAGCAATATCACTTATATCCCGAGTGTTTGAAGCTATATGATTTGTTTCGCATGGATTTGAAGCTAAACCTTCCACATCGCATTGATTTGCAATTCAATCATATTTTTCGCATGGATTTGAAGCTAACTCGTTAGGTCGTCTGCATTCGAAACTATATCACTTATATCCCAAGTGTTTGAAGCTAAATCATTCATTTCGCATGGATTTGAAGCTAAACCTTCTACATCGCTTTGATTTGCAGCTAAATCAAGTGTTTCGCATGGATTTGAAGTTAAACCTTCTACATCGCATTGATTTGCAGCATAAACTTGTGTTTCGCATGGACTTGAAGCTAACTCGTTTGTTTCCCTTTCATTTGAATCTATATCACTTATATCACAAGTATCTCATGCTTATTCATTTGTTCCGCATGGATTTGAAGCTAAACCTTCTACATCGCATTGATTTGCAGCTAAATCCTGTGATTCGCTTGGGTTTGAAGTTAACTCATTTGTTTCGTCTGCACTTGAAGCTATATCACTTATGTTCGCAAGTATTTGAAGCTAAATCATTCGGTTCGCATGGAGTTGAAGCTAAACCTTCTACTTCGCATTGATTTGAAGCTAAATCATGTGTTTCGCATGGATTTGAAACTAACTCGTTTGTTTCGCATGCTGTTGAAGCAAAATTTAGTATATCACAAGTATTTGAAGCTAAACCGTTTGTTTCGCATGGATTCGAAAATCAGCCTTCTATATCGCATTGATTTGAAGCTAAATCATGTGTTTCTCATGCATTTGAAGATAAGCCTTCTACTTCGCATGGATTTGAAGCTAATCCTTCTACTTCGCATTGATTTGAAGCTAAATCATATGTTTCGCTTGGATTTGAAGGTAACTCGTTTGCTTCTCCTGCATTTGAAGCTAAATCATGTTTATCACAAGTATTTGAAACTGAACCATCTGTTTCGCATGGTTTCGAAGATAAGCATTCCACTTCGCATTGATTTGAAGCTAAATCATGTGATCGACATTGATTTGAAGGTAACTCTTTTGTTTCGCATGCAGTTGAAGCTAAATCACGTATATCGCAAGTATTTGAAGCTAAATGATTAGTGTCGCTTGGATTTGAAGCTAAGCCTTCTACATCGCATTGATTTGAATCAAAATCATGTGTTTCGCTTGGATTTGAAGCTAACTCGACTGCATCGTCTGCATTTGAATCTTTTTCATTTATATCGCTTGTATTTGAAGATAAATCATGTGTTACGCACGGATTTGGAAGCTAAACCTTCTACATCGCATTGATTTGAAGCTAAATCATGTGTTTCGCTTGGATTGGAAGCAAAGCCTTCTACTTCGCATTAATTTGAAGCTAAATCACGTGTTTCGCATGAATTTGAAGCTAAACCTTCTACTTTGCACTGATTAGAAGCTAACTCGTTTGTTTCGCCTGCATTTTTAGCTATATGATTTATATCGCAAGTATTTCAAGCTAAATCATTTGTGTCGCATGGATTTGAAGTCAAGCCGTCTACATCGCATTGATTTGGAGCTAAATCATGTATTTCGTATGGATTTGAAGCTAACTCGTTTGTTTCGCATGCAGTTGAGGCTAAATCAGGCATATCACAAGTATTTGAAGCTGAACCATTTGTTTCGCATGAATATTAATCTAATCCATGTGTTTCGCATGAACTTGAAGCTAAATCATGTGTTTCGCACGGATGTGAAGCTAACTCGTTTGTTTCGCATGCTGTTGCAGCTAAATCATGTATATCACAAGTATTTGAAGCTAAACAATTTGATTCCCATGGATTTGGAGCAATGCCTTCTACTTCGCATTGATTTGGAGCTAAATCATGTGTTTCGCATGGATTTAAAGCTAACACATTTGTCTCGCATGCAGTTGAAGCTAAATCATGTATATCACAAGTATTTGAAGCTAAACCACTTGTTTTGCATGGATTCGAAAATCAGCCTTCTATTTCGCATTGATTTGAAACTAAATCATGTGTTTCTAATGGATTTGAAGCTAACTCGTTTCTATCGCATGGATTTAAAGCTAACTCGTTTGTTTCGCATGCTGTTGAAGCTAAATCTAGTATATCACAAGTATTTGAAGCTAAACCGTTTGATTCCCATGGATTTGGAGCAATGCCTTCTACTTCGCATTGATTTGGAGCTCAATCATGTGTTTCGCATGGATTTAAAGCTAACACGTTTGTTTCGCATGCAGTTGAAGCTATATCATGTATATCACAAGTATTTGAAGCCAAGCCATTTGTTTTGCATGGATTTGGAGCTGTGCCTTCCACTTCGCATTGATTTGAAGCCAAATCAAGTGTTTCGTTTGGATGTGAAGCTCTCTCGTCTATTTCTCCTGAATTTGAAGCTATATCACTTATATGGCAAGTATTTGAAGCTAAATCATTTGTGTCGCATGGACTTGATGCTAAGCTTTCTACTTCGCATTGATTTGAAGCTAAATCATGTGTTACGCTTGGATTTGAAGCTCTCTCGTTTATTTCTCCTGCATTTGAAGCTATATCACTTATATGGCAAGTATATGAAGCTAAATCATTTGTGTCGCATGGATTTGATGCTAAGCCTTCTACATCGCATTTATTTGCACCTAAATCATGTGTTTCGCATGGATTTGAAGCTAACTCGATTGTTTTCCCTGCATTTGAAACTATATCACTTATATCGCAAATATCTGATGCTAAATCATTCATTTCGCATGGACTTGAAGCTAAACCTTCTACATCGCATTGATTTGCAGCTAAATCCTGTGATTCGCTTGGGTTTGAAGTTAACTCGTTTGTTTCGTCTGCATTCGAAGCTATATCACTTATAACCCAAGTGTTTGAAGCTAAATCATTTGTTTCGCATGGATTTGAAGGTAAACCTTCTACATCGCATTTATTTGCAGCTAAATCATGTGTTTCGCATGGATTTGAAGCTAACTCTATTGTTTTCCCTGCATTTGAAACTGTATCACTTATATCGCAAGTATCTGATGCTAAATCATTCATTTCGCATGGATTTGAAGCTAAACCTTCCACATCGCATTGATTTGCAATTCAATCATATTTTTCGCATGGATTTGAAGCTAACTCGTTAGGTCGTCTGCATTCGAAACTATATCACTTATATCCCAAGTGTTTGAAGCTAAATCATTCATTTCGCATGGATTTGAAGCTAAACCTTCTACATCGCTTTGATTTGCAGCTAAATCAAGTGTTTCGCATGGATTTGAAGTTAAACCTTCTACATCGCATTGATTTGCAGCATAAACTTGTGTTTCGCATGGACTTGAAGCTAACTTGTTTGTTTCCCTTTCATTTGAATCTATATCACTTATATCACAAGTATCTCATGCTTATTCATTTGTTCCGCATGGATTTGAAGCTAAACCTTCTACATCGCATTGATTTGCAGCTAAATCCTGTGATTCGCTTGGGTTTGAAGTTAACTCATTTGTTTCGTCTGCACTTGAAGCTATATCACTTATATCCCAAGTGTTTGAAGCTAAACCATTTGTTTCGCATGGATTTGAAGCTAAACCTTCTACTTCGCATTGATTTGAAGCTAAGTCATGTGTATCGCATGGATGTTGAAGCTAACTCGTTTGTTTCGTCTGCATTTGAAGCTACATCACTTATATCGCAGTATCTGAACCTAAATCATATGTTTCGCATGGATTTGAAATTAAAACTTCTACATAGCATTGATTTGCAGCTAAATCATGTGTTTCGCATTGATTTAAAGGTAACTCGTTAGTTTCGCCTGAATTTGAAGCTATATCACATATATCGCAAGTATCTGAAGCTAAGTCATTTGTTTCGCATGGATTTGAAGCTAACCCTTCTACATCGGTTTGATTTGCAGCTAAATCATGTGTTTCGCATGGATTTGAAGCTAACTCGATTGTTTCCCCTGCATTTGAAACTATATCACTTAAATCGCAAGTATCTGATGCAAAATCATTCATTTCGCATGGATTTGAAGCTAAACCTTCTACATCGCTTTGATTTGCAGCTAAATCATGTGTTTCGCATGGATTTGAAGTTAAACCTTCTACATCGCATTGATTTGCAGCATAAACTTGTGTTTCTCATGGACTTGAAGCTAACTCGATTGTTTCCCTTTCATTTGAATCTATATCACTTATATCACAAGTATCTCATGCTTATTCATTTGTTTCGCATGGATTTGAAGCTAAACCTTCTACATCGCATTGATTTGCAGCTTAATCATGCGTTTCGCATGGATTTCAAGCTAATCCTTCTACTTCGCATCGATTTGAAGCTAAATCATGTGTTTTGCATGGATTTGAAGCTAACTCGTTTGCTTCGTCTGCATTTGAAACAGTATCACTTATACCGCAAGTATCTGATGCTAAATCATTTGTTTCGCATGGATTTGAATCTAAGCCTACTATTTCGCATGTATTTAAAGCTAAATGATGTGTATCACATAGATTTTGAAGCCAACTCGTACGTTTCGCCTGCATTTGATGCTAAATCACTTATATCCCAAGTGTTTGAAGCTAAATAATTTGTTTCACATGGATTTGAAGCTAACTCGTTTGCTTCGCCTGCAGTTGAATCTATATCACTTATATTGTAAGTATTTGAAGCTAAATCATTTGTTCCGCATGGATTTGAAGCTAAGCCTTCTTCTTCGCATTGATTTGAAGCTAAGTCATGTGTTTCGCTTGGATATGAAGCTAACTCGTTTGTTTCGTCTGCATTTGAGCCTATATCACTTATATCGCAAGTATCTGAACATAAATCATTTGTTTCGCATGGATTTGAAGCTAAGCCTTCTATTTCGCATGGATTTAAAGCAAAATGATGTGTATCGCATGTATTTTGAAGCTATCTCGTTCGTTTCGCCTGCATTTGATGCTATATCACTTATATCGCAAGTATCTGAAGCTAAGTCATTTGTTTCGCATGGATTTGAAGCTAAACCTCCAACATCGCATTGATTTGAACCTTAATCATGTGTATCGCATGGATTTGATGCTAAATCTTCTACATCGCATTGATTTGCAGCTAAATCGTGTTTCGCATGGATTTGAAGCTAACCTTCTACATCGCATTGATTTGAAGCTAAATCATGTGATTCGCTTGGATTTGAAGCTAACTCGTTTGTTTCGTTTGCATTTGAAGCAATATCACTTATATCCCGAGTGTTTGAAGCTATATGATTTGTTTCGCATGGATTTGAAGCTAAACCTTCCACATCGCATTGATTTGCAATTCAATCATATTTTTCGCATGGATTTGAAGCTAACTCGTTAGGTCGTCTGCATTCGAAACTATATCACTTATATCCCAAGTGTTTGAAGCTAAATCATTCATTTCGCATGGATTTGAAGCTAAACCTTCTACATCGCTTTGATTTGCAGCTAAATCAAGTGTTTCGCATGGATTTGAAGTTAAACCTTCTACATCGCATTGATTTGCAGCATAAACTTGTGTTTCGCATGGACTTGAAGCTAACTCGTTTGTTTCCCTTTCATTTGAATCTATATCACTTATATCACAAGTATCTCATGCTTATTCATTTGTTCCGCATGGATTTGAAGCTAAACCTTCTACATCGCATTGATTTGCAGCTAAATCCTGTGATTCGCTTGGGTTTGAAGTTAACTCATTTGTTTCGTCTGCACTTGAAGCTATATCACTTATGTTCGCAAGTATTTGAAGCTAAATCATTCGGTTCGCATGGAGTTGAAGCTAAACCTTCTACTTCGCATTGATTTGAAGCTAAATCATGTGTTTCGCATGGATTTGAAACTAACTCGTTTGTTTCGCATGCTGTTGAAGCAAAATTTAGTATATCACAAGTATTTGAAGCTAAACCGTTTGTTTCGCATGGATTCGAAAATCAGCCTTCTATATCGCATTGATTTGAAGCTAAATCATGTGTTTCTCATGCATTTGAAGATAAGCCTTCTACTTCGCATGGATTTGAAGCTAATCCTTCTACTTCGCATTGATTTGAAGCTAAATCATATGTTTCGCTTGGATTTGAAGGTAACTCGTTTGCTTCTCCTGCATTTGAAGCTAAATCATGTTTATCACAAGTATTTGAAACTGAACCATCTGTTTCGCATGGTTTCGAAGATAAGCATTCCACTTCGCATTGATTTGAAGCTAAATCATGTGATCGACATTGATTTGAAGGTAACTCTTTTGTTTCGCATGCAGTTGAAGCTAAATCACGTATATCGCAAGTATTTGAAGCTAAATGATTAGTGTCGCTTGGATTTGAAGCTAAGCCTTCTACATCGCATTGATTTGAATCAAAATCATGTGTTTCGCTTGGATTTGAAGCTAACTCGACTGCATCGTCTGCATTTGAATCTTTTTCATTTATATCGCTTGTATTTGAAGATAAATCATGTGTTACGCACGGATTTGGAAGCTAAACCTTCTACATCGCATTGATTTGAAGCTAAATCATGTGTTTCGCTTGGATTGGAAGCAAAGCCTTCTACTTCGCATTAATTTGAAGCTAAATCACGTGTTTCGCATGAATTTGAAGCTAAACCTTCTACTTTGCACTGATTAGAAGCTAACTCGTTTGTTTCGCCTGCATTTTTAGCTATATGATTTATATCGCAAGTATTTCAAGCTAAATCATTTGTGTCGCATGGATTTGAAGTCAAGCCGTCTACATCGCATTGATTTGGAGCTAAATCATGTATTTCGTATGGATTTGAAGCTAACTCGTTTGTTTCGCATGCAGTTGAGGCTAAATCAGGCATATCACAAGTATTTGAAGCTGAACCATTTGTTTCGCATGAATATTAATCTAATCCATGTGTTTCGCATGAACTTGAAGCTAAATCATGTGTTTCGCACGGATGTGAAGCTAACTCGTTTGTTTCGCATGCTGTTGCAGCTAAATCATGTATATCACAAGTATTTGAAGCTAAACAATTTGATTCCCATGGATTTGGAGCAATGCCTTCTACTTCGCATTGATTTGGAGCTAAATCATGTGTTTCGCATGGATTTAAAGCTAACACATTTGTCTCGCATGCAGTTGAAGCTAAATCATGTATATCACAAGTATTTGAAGCTAAACCACTTGTTTTGCATGGATTCGAAAATCAGCCTTCTATTTCGCATTGATTTGAAACTAAATCATGTGTTTCTAATGGATTTGAAGCTAACTCGTTTCTATCGCATGGATTTAAAGCTAACTCGTTTGTTTCGCATGCTGTTGAAGCTAAATCTAGTATATCACAAGTATTTGAAGCTAAACCGTTTGATTCCCATGGATTTGGAGCAATGCCTTCTACTTCGCATTGATTTGGAGCTCAATCATGTGTTTCGCATGGATTTAAAGCTAACACGTTTGTTTCGCATGCAGTTGAAGCTATATCATGTATATCACAAGTATTTGAAGCCAAGCCATTTGTTTTGCATGGATTTGGAGCTGTGCCTTCCACTTCGCATTGATTTGAAGCCAAATCAAGTGTTTCGTTTGGATGTGAAGCTCTCTCGTCTATTTCTCCTGAATTTGAAGCTATATCACTTATATGGCAAGTATTTGAAGCTAAATCATTTGTGTCGCATGGACTTGATGCTAAGCTTTCTACTTCGCATTGATTTGAAGCTAAATCATGTGTTACGCTTGGATTTGAAGCTCTCTCGTTTATTTCTCCTGCATTTGAAGCTATATCACTTATATGGCAAGTATATG
Source organism: Megalopta genalis (assembly GCF_051020955.1). NCBI lineage: Eukaryota > Metazoa > Arthropoda > Insecta > Hymenoptera > Halictidae > Megalopta > Megalopta genalis. The sequence goes on along the minus strand of NW_027477788.1, from coordinate 4,392 downwards.
AAGCTAAATCATTTGTGTCGCATGGATTTGATGCTAAGCCTTCTACATCGCATTTATTTGCACCTAAATCATGTGTTTCGCATGGATTTGAAGCTAACTCGATTGTTTTCCCTGCATTTGAAACTATATCACTTATATCGCAAATATCTGATGCTAAATCATTCATTTCGCATGGACTTGAAGCTAAACCTTCTACATCGCATTGATTTGCAGCTAAATCCTGTGATTCGCTTGGGTTTGAAGTTAACTCGTTTGTTTCGTCTGCATTCGAAGCTATATCACTTATAACCCAAGTGTTTGAAGCTAAATCATTTGTTTCGCATGGATTTGAAGGTAAACCTTCTACATCGCATTTATTTGCAGCTAAATCATGTGTTTCGCATGGATTTGAAGCTAACTCGATTGTTTTCCCTGCATTTGAAACTGTATCACTTATATCGCAAGTATCTGATGCTAAATCATTCATTTCGCATGGATTTGAAGCTAAACCTTCCACATCGCATTGATTTGCAATTCAATCATATTTTTCGCATGGATTTGAAGCTAACTCGTTAGGTCGTCTGCATTCGAAACTATATCACTTATATCCCAAGTGTTTGAAGCTAAATCATTCATTTCGCATGGATTTGAAGCTAAACCTTCTACATCGCTTTGATTTGCAGCTAAATCAAGTGTTTCGCATGGATTTGAAGTTAAACCTTCTACATCGCATTGATTTGCAGCATAAACTTGTGTTTCGCATGGACTTGAAGCTAACTCGTTTGTTTCCCTTTCATTTGAATCTATATCACTTATATCACAAGTATCTCATGCTTATTCATTTGTTCCGCATGGATTTGAAGCTAAACCTTCTACATCGCATTGATTTGCAGCTAAATCCTGTGATTCGCTTGGGTTTGAAGTTAACTCATTTGTTTCGTCTGCACTTGAAGCTATATCACTTATATCCCAAGTGTTTGAAGCTAAACCATTTGTTTCGCATGGATTTGAAGCTAAACCTTCTACTTCGCATTGATTTGAAGCTAAGTCATGTGTATCGCATGGATGTTGAAGCTAACTCGTTTGTTTCGTCTGCATTTGAAGCTACATCACTTATATCGCAGTATCTGAACCTAAATCATATGTTTCGCATGGATTTGAAATTAAAACTTCTACATAGCATTGATTTGCAGCTAAATCATGTGTTTCGCATTGATTTAAAGGTAACTCGTTAGTTTCGCCTGAATTTGAAGCTATATCACATATATCGCAAGTATCTGAAGCTAAGTCATTTGTTTCGCATGGATTTGAAGCTAACCCTTCTACATCGCTTTGATTTGCAGCTAAATCATGTGTTTCGCATGGATTTGAAGCTAACTCGATTGTTTCCCCTGCATTTGAAACTATATCACTTATATCGCAAGTATCTGATGCAAAATCATTCATTTCGCATGGATTTGAAGCTAAACCTTCTACATCGCTTTGATTTGCAGCTAAATCATGTGTTTCGCATGGATTTGAAGTTAAACCTTCTACATCGCATTGATTTGCAGCATAAACTTGTGTTTCTCATGGACTTGAAGCTAACTCGATTGTTTCCCTTTCATTTGAATCTATATCACTTATATCACAAGTATCTCATGCTTATTCATTTGTTTCGCATGGATTTGAAGCTAAACCTTCTACATCGCATTGATTTGCAGCTTAATCATGCGTTTCGCATGGATTTCAAGCTAATCCTTCTACTTCGCATCGATTTGAAGCTAAATCATGTGTTTTGCATGGATTTGAAGCTAACTCGTTTGCTTCGTCTGCATTTGAAACAGTATCACTTATACCGCAAGTATCTGATGCTAAATCATTTGTTTCGCATGGATTTGAATCTAAGCCTACTATTTCGCATGTATTTAAAGCTAAATGATGTGTATCACATAGATTTTGAAGCCAACTCGTACGTTTCGCCTGCATTTGATGCTAAATCACTTATATCCCAAGTGTTTGAAGCTAAATAATTTGTTTCACATGGATTTGAAGCTAACTCGTTTGCTTCGCCTGCAGTTGAATCTATATCACTTATATTGTAAGTATTTGAAGCTAAATCATTTGTTCCGCATGGATTTGAAGCTAAGCCTTCTTCTTCGCATTGATTTGAAGCTAAGTCATGTGTTTCGCTTGGATATGAAGCTAACTCGTTTGTTTCGTCTGCATTTGAAGCTATAATACTTATATCGCAAGTATCTGATTCTAAATCATTTGTTTCGCATGGATTTGAAGCTAAACGTTCTACATCGCATTTATTTGCAGCAAAATCATGTGTTTCGCATGGATTTTAAGCTAACTCGTTTGTTTCGTCTGCATTCGAAGCTATATCACTTATATCCCAAGTGTTTGAAGCTAAATCATTTGTTTCGCATGGATTTGAAGCTAAACCTTCTACATCGCATTTATTTGCAGCAAAATCATGTGTTTCGCATGGATTTGAAGCTAACTCGATTGTTTTCCCTGCATTTGAAACTGTATCACTTATATCGCAAGTATCTGATGCTAAATCATTTATTTCGCATGGATTTGAAGCTAAACCTTCTACATCGCTTTGATTTGCAGCTAAATCATGTGTTTCGCATGGATTTGAAGTTAAACCTTCTACATCGCATTGATTTGCAGCATAAACTTGTGTTTCGCATGGACTTGAAGCTAACTCGTTTGTTTCCCTTTCATTTGAATCTATATCTCTTATATCACATGTATCTCATGCTTATTCATTTGTTTCGCATGGATTTGAATCTATACCTTCTACATCGCATTGATTTGCTTCTAAATGCTGTGTTTCGCATGGATTTGAAGCTAACTCGTTTGTTTCGTCTGCATTCGAAGCTATATCACTTATATCCCAAGTGTTTGAAGCTAAATCATTTGTTTCGCATGGATTTGAAGCTAAACCTTCTACATCGCATTTATTTGCACCTAAATCATGTGTTTCGCATGGATTTGAAGCTAACTCGATTGTTTTCCCTGCATTTGAAACTATATCACTTATATCGCAAATATCTGATGCTAAATCATTCATTTCGCATGGATTTGAAGCTAAACCTTCTACATCGCATTGATTTGCAGCTAAATCCTGTGATTCGCTTGGGTTTGAAGTTAACTCGTTTGTTTCGTCTGCATTTGAAGCTATATCACTTATATCCCAAGTGTTTGAAGCTAAATCATTTGTTTCGCATGGATTTGAAGCTAAACGTTCTACATCGCATTTATTTGCAGCAAAATCATGTGTTTCGCATGGATTTGAAGCTAACTCGTTTGTTTCGTCTGCATTCGAAGCTATATCACTTATATCCCAAGTGTTTGAAGCTAAATCATTTGTTTCGCATGGATTTGAAGCTAAACCTTCTACATCGCATTTATTTGCAGCAAAATCATGTGTTTCGCATGGATTTGAAGCTAACTCGATTGTTTTCCCTGCATTTGAAACTGTATCACTTATATCGCAAGTATCTGATGCTAAATCATTTATTTCGCATGGATTTGAAGCTAAACCTTCTACATCGCTTTGATTTGCAGCTAAATCATGTGTTTCGCATGGATTTGAAGTTAATCCTTCTACATCGCATTGATTTGCAGCATGAACTTGTGTTTCGCATGGACTTGAAGCTAACTCGTTTGTTTCCCTTTCATTTGAATCTATATCTCTTATATCACATGTATCTCATGCTTATTCATTTGTTTCGCATGGATTTGAATCTATACCTTCTACATCGCATTGATTTGCTTCTAAATGCTGTGTTTCGCATGGATTTGAAGTTAACTCGTTTGTTTCGTCTGCATTCGAAGCTATATCACTTACATCCCAAGTGTTTGAAGCTAAATCATTTGTTTCGCATGGATTTCAAGCTAAACCTTCTACATCGCATTTATTTGCACCTAAATCATGTGTTTCGCATGGATTTGAAGCTAACTCGATTGTTTTCCCTGCATTTGAAACTATATCACTTATATCGCAAATATCTGATGCTAAATCATTCATTTCGCATGGATTTGAAGCTAAACCTTCTACATCGCATTGATTTGCAGCTAAATCCTGTGATTCGCTTGGGTTTGAAGTTAACTCGTTTGTTTCGTCTGCATTTGAAGCTATATCACTTATATCCCAAGTGTTTGAAGCTAAATCATTTGTTTCGCATGGATTTGAAGCTAAACCTTCTACATCGCATTTATTTGCAGCAAAATCATGTGTTTCGCATTGATTTAAAGGTAACTCGTTAGTTTCGCCTGAATTTGAAGCTATATCACTTATATCGCAAGTATCTGAAGCTAAGTCATTTGATTCGCATGGATTTGAAGCTAACCCTTCTACATCGCTTTGATTTGCAGCTAACCCTTCTACATCGCTTTGATTTGCAGCTAAATCAT
>NW_027477787.1:0-56357 GCF_051020955.1 Megalopta genalis | reverse complement strand
AAATTCATGCGAAATGAACAATTTAGCTTCAAATTCATGCGAAATGAACAATTTAGCTTCAAGTTCATGCGAAATACACGAATTAGCTTTATATCCACGCGAAACGAACGATTTAACGTCAATATCACGCGAAACACACGATTTCGATTCAAATTCGTGCGAAATAGCGATTTTAAACAAACGAATTAGCTTCAAATTCATGGGAAATGAACAATTTAGCTTCAAATTCATGCGAAATACACGAATTAGCTTTATATCCGCGCGAAACGAACGATTTAACGTCAATATCACGCGAAACACACGATTTCGATTCAAATTCGTGCGAAATAGCGATTTTAAACAAACGAATTAGCTTCAAATTCATGGGAAATGAACAATTTAGCTTCAAATTCAGGCGAAATACACGAATAGCTTCTAATTCACGCAAAACAAACGTTATAGCGTTAATATCATGCGAAATACATGATTTCGATTCAAATTCGTGCGAAATAGCGATTTGAAACAAACGTTGTAGCTTCAAATTCATGCGAAATGAACAATTTAGCTTCAAATTCATGCGAAATACACGAATTAGCTTTATATCCGCGCGAAACGAACGATTTAACGTCAATATCACGCGAAACACACGATTTCGATTCAAATTCGTGCGCAATAGCGATTTTAAACAAACGTTTTAGCTTCAAATTCATGCGAAATTAACAATTTAGCTTCAAATTCATGCGAAATGAACAATTTAGCCTCAAATTCATGCGAAATGAACAATTTAGCTACCAAATTTATGCGAATTGCACGAATTAGCTTCAAATTCTCGCGAGACAAACGATTTAACGTCAATATCACGTGAAACACACGATTTCGATTCAAATTCGTGCGCAATAGCGATTTTAAACAAACGTTTTAGCTTCAAATTCATGCGAAATGAACAATTTAGCTTCAAATTCATGCGAAATACACGGATTAGCTTTATATCCACGCGAAACGAACGATTTAACGTCAATATCACGCGAAACACACGATTTCGATTCAAATTCGTGCGAAATAGCGATTTTAAACAAACGAATTAGCTTCAAATTCATGGGAAATGAACAATTTAGCTTCAAATTCAGGCGAAATACATGAATTAGCCTCTAATTCACGCGAAACAAACGTTAGAGCGTCAATATCATGCGAAATACAAGATTTCGATTCAAATTCGTGCGAAATAGCGATTTTAAACAAACGATTTCGATTCAAATTCGTACGCAATAGCAATTTTAAACAAACGTTTTAGCTTCAAATTCATGCGAAATGAACAATTTAGCTTCAAATTCATGCGAATTACTCGATTTAGCTTTAAATCCACCGAAACAAACGACTTACCGTAAATATCATGCGAAATACATGATTTCGATTCAAATTCGTGCGAAATAGCGATTACAAACAAACGATTTAGCTTCAAATTCATTCGAAATGAACAATTTAGCTTCAAATTCAGGCGAAATACATGAATTAGCTTCTAATTCACGCGACACAAACGATTTAGCTTCAAATTCATGCGAAATGAACAATTTAGCTTCAAATTCATGCGAAATGAACAATTTAGCTACCAAATTTATGCGAATTGCACGAATTAGCTTCAAATTCTCGCGAGACAAACGATTTAACGTCAATATCACGTGAAACACACGATTTCGATTCAAATTCGTGCGCAATAGCGATTTTAAACAAACGTTTTAGCTTCAAATTCATGCGAAATGAACAATTTAGGTTCAAATTCATGCGAATTACTCGATTTAGCTTTAAATCCACCCGTAACAAACGACTTACCGTCAATATCATGCGAAATACACGATTTCGACTCAAATTCGTGCGAAAAAGCGATTTCAAACAAACGATTTAGCTTCAAATTCATGCAAAATGAACAATTTAGCTTCAAATTCATGCGAAATACACGAATTAGCTTTATATCCACGCGAAACGAACGATCTAACGTCAATATCACGTGAAACACACGATTTCGATTCAAATTCGTGCGATATAGCGATTTTAAACAAACGATTTCGATTCAAATTCGTGCGCAATAGCGATTTTAAACAAACGTTTTAGCTTCAAGTTCATGCGAAATTAACAATTTAGCTTCAAATTCATTCGAATTGCACGAATTAGCTTTATATCCTCGCGAAACGAACGATTTAACGTCAATATCACGCGAAACACGCGATTACAATTCAAATTCGTGCGAAATAGCGATTTTAAACAAACGAATTAGCTTCAAATTCATGGGAAATGAATAATTTAGCTTCAAATTCATGCGAAAAACATGAATTAGCTTTATATCCACGCCAAACGAACGATTTAACGTCAATATCACTCGAATCACACGATTTCGCTTCAAATTCGTGCGAAATAGCGATTTTAAACAAACGATTTAGCTTCAAATTCATGCGAAATGAACAATTTAGCTTCAAATTCATGCGAAATACACGAATTAGCTTTATATCCACGCGAAACGAACGATTTAACGTCAATATCACGCGAAACACACGATTTCGATTCAAATTCGTGCGAAATAGCGATTTTAAACAAACGAATTAGCTTCAAATTCATGGGAAATGAACAATTTAGCTTCAAATTCAGGCGAAATACATGAATTAGCCTCTAATTCACGCGAAACAAACGTTATAGCGTCAATATCATGCGAAATACAAGATTTCGATTCAAATTCGTGCGAAATAGCGATTTTAAACAAACGATTTCGATTCAAATTCGTGCGCAATAGCGATTTTAAACAAACGTTTTAGCTTCAAATTCATGCGAAATGAACAATTTAGCTTCAAATTCATGCGAATTACTCGATTTAGCTTTAAATCCACCGAAACGAACGACTTACCGTAAATATCATGCGAAATACACGATTTCGACTCAAATTCGTGCGAAAAAGCGATTTCAAACAAACGATTTATCTTCAAATTCATTCGAAATGAACAATTTAGCTTCAAATTCAGGCGAAATACATGAATTAGCTTCTAATTCACGCGACACAAACGATTTAGCTTCAAATTCATGCGAAATGAACAATTTAGCTTCAAATTCATGCGAAATACACGAATTAGATTTATATCCACGCGAAACAAACGATATAACGTCAATATCACGCGAAACACACGATTTCGATTCAAATTCGTGCGAAATAGCGGTTTTAAACAAACGAATTAGCTTCAAATTCATGGGAAATGAACAATTTAGCTTCAAATTCAGGCGAAATACATGAATTAGCCTCTAATTCACGCGAAACAAACGTTAGAGCGTCAATATCATACGAAATACAAGATTTCGATTCAAATTCGTGCGAAATAGCGATTTTAAACAAACGATTTCGATTCAAATTCGTACGCAATAGCAATTTTAAACAAACGTTTTAGCTTCAAATTCATGCGAAATGAACAATTTAGCTTCAAATTCATGCGAATTACTCGATTTAGCTTTAAATCCACCGAAACAAACGACTTACCGTAAATATCATGCGAAATACATGATTTCGATTCAAATTCGTGCGAAATAGCGATTACAAACAAACGATTTAGCTTCAAATTCATTCGAAATGAACAATTTAGCTTCAAATTCAGGCGAAATACATGAATTAGCTTCTAATTCACGCGACACAAACGATTTAGCTTCAAATTCATGCGAAATGAACAATTTAGCTTCAAATTCATGCGAAATACACGAATTAGATTTATATCCACGCGAAACAAACGATTTAACGTCAATATCACGCGAAACACACGATTTCGATTCAAATTCGTGCGAAATAGCGGTTTTAAACAAACGAATTAGCTTCAAATTCATGGGAAATGAACAATTTAGCTTCAAATTCAGGCGAAATACACGAATTAGCTTCTAAGTCACGCGAAACAAACGTTATAGCGTCAATATCATGCGAAATACAAGATTTCGATTCAAATTCTTGCGAAATAGCGATTTTAAACAAACGATATAGCTCCAAATTCATGCGAAATGAACAATTTAGCTTCAAATTCATGCGAAGTGAACAATTTAGCTTCAAGTTCATGCGAAATACACGAATTAGCTTTATATCCACGCGAAACGAACGATTTAACGTCAATATCACGCGAAACACACGATTTCGATTCAAATTCGTGCGAAATAGCGATTTTAAACAAACGAATTAGCTTCAAATTCATGGGAAATGAACAATTTAGCTTCAAATTCAGGCGAAATACACGAATAGCTTCTAATTCACGCAAAACAAACGTTATAGCGTTAATATCATGCGAAATACATGATTTCGATTCAAATTCGTGCGAAATAGCGATTTTAAACAAACGTTGTAGCTTCAAATTCATGCGAAATGAACAATTTAGCTTCAAATTCATGCGAAATACACGAATTAGCTTTATATCCGCGCGAAACGAACGATTTAACGTCAATATCACGCGAAACACACGATTTCGATTCAAATTCGTGCGAAATAGCGATTTTAAACAAACGAATTAGCTTCAAATTCATGGGAAATGAACAATTTAGTTCAAATTCAGGCGAAATACACGAATTAGCTTCTAATTCACGCGAAACAAACGTTATAGCGTCAATATCATGCGAAATACAAGATTTCGATTCAAATTCGTGCGAAATAGCGATTTTAAACAAACGATATAGCTTCAAATTCATGCGAAATGAACAATTTAGCCTCAAATTCATGCGAAATGAACAATTTAGCTACCAAATTTATGCGAATTGCACGAATTAGCTTCAAATTCTCGCGAGACAAACGATTTAACGTCAATATCACGTGAAACACACGATTTCGATTCAAATTCGTGCGCAATAGCGATTTTAAACAAACGTTTTAGCTTCAAATTCATGCGAAATGAACAATTTAGCTTCAAATTCATGCGAAATGAACAATTTAGCTTCAAATTCATGCGAAATACACGAATTAGCTTTATATCCGCGCGAAACGAACGATTTAACGTCAATATCACGCGAAACACACGATTTCGATTCAAATTCGTGCGAAATAGCGATTTTAAACAAACGAATTAGCTTCAAATTCATGGGAAATGAACAATTTAGCTTCAAATTCAGGCGAAATACATGAATTAGCCTCTAATTCACGCGAAACAAACGTTATAGCGTCAATATCATGCGAAATACAAGATTTCGATTCAAATTCGTGCGAAATAGCGATTTTAAACAAACGATTTCGATTCAAATTCGTGCGCAATAGCGATTTTAAACAAACGTTTTAGCTTCAAATTCATGCGAAATGAACAATTTAGCTTCAAATTCATGCGAATTACTCGATTTAGCTTTAAATCCACCGAAACGAACGACTTACCGTAAATATCATGCGAAATACACGATTTCGACTCAAATTCGTGCGAAAAAGCGATTTCAAACAAACGATTTATCTTCAAATTCATTCGAAATGAACAATTTAGCTTCAAATTCAGGCGAAATACATGAATTAGCTTCTAATTCACGCGACACAAACGATTTAGCTTCAAATTCATGCGAAATGAACAATTTAGCTTCAAATTCATGCGAAATACACGAATTAGATTTATATCCACGCGAAACAAACGATATAACGTCAATATCACGCGAAACACACGATTTCGATTCAAATTCGTGCGAAATAGCGGTTTTAAACAAACGAATTAGCTTCAAATTCATGGGAAATGAACAATTTAGCTTCAAATTCAGGCGAAATACATGAATTAGCCTCTAATTCACGCGAAACAAACGTTAGAGCGTCAATATCATGCGAAATACAAGATTTCGATTCAAATTCGTGCGAAATAGCGATTTTAAACAAACGATTTCGATTCAAATTCGTACGCAATAGCAATTTTAAACAAACGTTTTAGCTTCAAATTCATGCGAAATGAACAATTTAGCTTCAAATTCATGCGAATTACTCGATTTAGCTTTAAATCCACCGAAACAAACGACTTACCGTAAATATCATGCGAAATACATGATTTCGATTCAAATTCGTGCGAAATGGCGATTACAAACAAACGATTTAGCTTCAAATTCATTCGAAATGAACAATTTAGCTTCAAATTCAGGCGAAATACATGAATTAGCTTCTAATTCACGCGACACAAACGATTTAGCTTCAAATTCATGCGAAATGAACAATTTAGCTTCAAATTCATGCGAAATACACGAATTAGATTTATATCCACGCGAAACAAACGATTTAACGTCAATATCACGCGAAACACACGATTTCGATTCAAATTCGTGCGAAATAGCGGTTTTAAACAAACGAATTAGCTTCAAATTCATGGGAAATGAACAATTTAGCTTCAAATTCAGGCGAAATACACGAATTAGCTTCTAAGTCACGCGAAACAAACGTTATAGCGTCAATATCATGCGAAATACAAGATTTCGATTCAAATTCTTGCGAAATAGCGATTTTAAACAAACGATATAGCTCCAAATTCATGCGAAATGAACAATTTAGCTTCAAATTCATGCGAAATGAACAATTTAGCTTCAAGTTCATGCGAAATACACGAATTAGCTTTATATCCACGCGAAACGAACGATTTAACGTCAATATCACGCGAAACACACGATTTCGATTCAAATTCGTGCGAAATAGCGATTTTAAACAAACGAATTAGCTTCAAATTCATGGGAAATGAACAATTTAGCTTCAAATTCAGGCGAAATACACGAATTATGTTTATATCCACGCGAAACGAACGATTTAACGTCAATATCACGCGAAACACACGATTTCGATTCAAATTCGTGCGAAATAGCGATTTTAAACAAACGAATTAGCTTCAAATTCATGGGAAATGAACAATTTAGCTTCAAATTCAGGCGAAATACATGAATTAGCCTCTAATTCACGCGAAACAAACGTTATAGCGTCAATATCATGCGAAATACAAGATTTCGATTCAAATTCGTGCGAAATAGCGATTTTAAACAAACGATTTCGATTCAAATTCGTGCGCAATAGCGATTTTAAACAAACGTTTTAGCTTCAAATTCATGCGAAATGAACAATTTAGCTTCAAATTCATGCGAATTACTCGATTTAGCTTTAAATCCACCGAAACGAACGACTTACCGTAAATATCATGCGAAATACACGATTTCGACTCAAATTCGTGCGAAAAAGCGATTTCAAACAAACGATTTAGCTTCAAATTCATTCGAAATGAACAATTTAGCTTCAAATTCAGGCGAAATACATGAATTAGCTTCTAATTCACGCGACACAAACGAATTAGCTTCAAATTCATGGGAAATGAACAATTTAGCTTCAAATTCAGGCGAAATACACGAATTATGTTTATATCCACGCGAAACGAACGATTTAACGTCAATATCACGCGAAACACACGATTTCGATTCAAATTCGTGCGAAATAGCGATTTTAAACAAACGAATTAGCTTCAAATTCATGCGAAATGAACAATTTAGCCTCAAATTCATGCGAAATGAACAATTTAGCTACCAAATTTATGCAAATTGCACGAATTAGCTTCAAATTCTCGCGAGACAAACGATTTAACGTCAATATCACGTGAAACACACGATTTCGATTCAAATTCGTGCGCAATAGCGATTTTAAACAAACGTTTTAGCTTCAAATTCATGCGAAATGAACAATTTAGCTTCAAATTCATGCGAAATACACGGATTAGCTTTATATCCACGCGAAACGAACGATTTAACGTCAATATCACGCGAAACACACGATTTCGATTCAAATTCGTGCGAAATAGCGATTTTAAACAAACGAATTAGCTTCAAATTCATGGGAAATGAACAATTTAGCTTCAAATTCAGGCGAAATACATGAATTAGCCTCTAATTCACGCGAAACAAACGTTAGAGCGTCAATATCATGCGAAATACAAGATTTCGATTCAAATTCGTGCGAAATAGCGATTTTAAACAAACGATTTCGATTCAAATTCGTACGCAATAGCAATTTTAAACAAACGTTTTAGCTTCAAATTCATGCGAAATGAACAATTTAGCTTCAAATTCATGCGAATTACTCGATTTAGCTTTAAATCCACCGAAACAAACGACTTACCGTAAATATCATGCGAAATACACGATTTCGACTCAAATTCGTGCGAAAAAGCGATTACAAACAAACGATTTAGCTTCAAATTCATTCGAAATGAACAATTTAGCTTCAAATTCAGGCGAAATACATGAATTAGCTTCTAATTCACGCGACACAAACGATTTAGCTTCAAATTCATGCGAAATGAACAATTTAGCTTCAAATTCATGCGATATACACGAATTAGATTTATATCCACGCGAAACAAACGATTTAACGTCAATATTGTAACGACTGTCGTCGTGTTGCGTTAGCTTTAAGCTAGGATACATACATACATTATATGCATCATATACCTCATTCTATACTATGTTCTATACCCCGTCCTATACTCCATCATATACTACATTCCATACCTTATTCCACACTACACTCCATTCCCCACCCTATGCTTCATTCTATAATATATAACACATTCTATACTCCATATTATGTCTGCGCTAATTACATACTACGTTTTGTGCTAGTTCATAAGTACACAATTGTAACACATACAACATCCTATTTCTTAAGCACACATATACACAACACATATACAAGCATTGTGTACCACACGCACACACACACACGATAACATAAGCCAACATTATAAGCAAATAACTATAAGTTAAATATTCAAATACCAATAACAAACTAATGCATACGCCTATGTATAATGTAGAATAAGTTAGTAGTGTAACGACTGTCGTCGTGTTGCGTTAGCTTTAAGCTAGGATACATACATACATTATATGCATCATATACCTCATTCTATACTATGTTCTACACCCCGTCCTATACTCCATCATATACTACATCCATACCTTATTCCACACTACACTCCATTCCCCACCCTATGCTTCATTCTATAATATATAACACATTCTATACTCCATATTATGTCTGCGCTAATTACATACTACGTTTTGTGCTAGTTCATAAGTACACAATTGTAACACATACAACATCCTATTTCTTAAGCACACATATACACAACACATATACAAGCATTGTGTACCACACGCACACACACACACGATAACATAAGCCAACATTATAAGCAAATAACTATAAGTTAAATATTCAAATACCAATAACAAACTAATGCATACGCCTATGTATAATGTAGAATAAGTTAGTAGCGCGCCAATGTTGCAATCCGTTCACACCGCGAAAACTGCAAGGTCAGCAAATACCATCACGCTCGCAGATAGTCGCGCTCCATGGGATCCTGCAGACGGCAGCAAATCTCACGGTGCACCAGGAGTAAGAGAGAACGCACGTGATGCATCCGCTCGCACTGAGAACTGCAAGCTCAGCGCATTCCATCACGCTCGCAGTCAACCGTGCTCCACGGGAAACTGCAAGCACCAGCAGATCTCACAACGCCCAGAGAGAGAGACAGATTATCGTCAGCAGATGCGCTCTCCCTCGCACCAACGTCGCCCCTCCACCGGCCGGACTCGACGCGCCAAGGAAACGCGGACGGCACTTCACTTCAGTTCCAGACTCCGAGGAGAAACGACGTCTCCTATGAGAGTCCCGCGCATTAATAACTTCAACTTCTCGCGTGTTACGCCTTGCTATTTCCAAATCGTATTCTTAGTCTAAATACCATATCGTTAATTGTAGACTCTAAGTGTTTAGTGTAACCAATTTATAAATAGAATATATTATTATTATTTTTACCTAATTGCACCGTGAACGTTATTGTGTATTACCGAAACCCAACGTCCTCATCCGCGTCGGGAGTTCATACTGTTAAAGTTCCCACAAATAAATATATGTTCCGAACGTGCTTCGCTAACGTACCACAAGGCTTCAGAAGCAGCTCTTTCCAGGCGACTCGGCGGAACTAGCCAACCTCCTGCAACTCCCTCATCACACCTGGACACAATATCAAATCAAGTGCATCATTCAACACCGATGAGTAATAGCTATAAGTAAATTTGTTAGATTTTGTGCATTCTGTTCGTCGGGCCTCGTTCAGATTCGGACGTACGTACCGTTTGGGACGGAAAGATCGCGATTAAAATAAAAAGGGGAAGCCCGGGACGTGACAAATTTGGCGCAGTCGGTAGGACACGCATCCCAGCTGTCCGTAAATATTTGCCGTGAACCGAGTGACGATATTGTTAGCAAGTGATCACCGCGAATTAGGACAGTCCCAACGTGATCCCCGCGAATATAGAAACTGTGCACGAAACTAAAATAACATCTACTGACTCGTTTTGTAAAATCACGTTAAAATGGATACACGATCAAAAAAACGTGGAGATTCTCCCGCGCCCACCGAGGCCGAACTATTAAAATTCCAGGCAGAGTTAGCGGAAAAGGAAGCGTACCTCAACGAGCAGGCAAGATTTTTAGCAGACTCGCGTAGGAATTTCGAGGATGCTGCGGAGCAGCAACGACTAGATTTACAAAATATTCAACGTGAACTCCGCGAGATCCGCGAAGCTAGTTTCGCGTCATCGCAACGCGCACCCCTCTCACCTGAAACAACTTCCCGTGTCGAACGCATGTCGACGGAACCATTGAGCTTCACGGTCAAGGAAGCTCTCGAATTTATACCCGCCTTCGACGGCACTAATATTCCGGTAATACAATTTAGTCGAGCCTGCAAGAGAGCTAGGGATATCGTACCGCCCTATGCGGAACGAACTTTGACAAAATTAATTTGCAATAAACTAAGATATCGCGCATATTCGGCTTTAGAGGACGAAAATTGTTGCACAATAAACGAGCTGTGCAACCGCCTCAAAGAAGTTTTTGGTCCACATCGGTCGGTAGACCAATACCGCGGCGATCTCGCAAGCATATTGCAAGGTCAAAACGAGCATATCTTGGATTATATTAGCAGAACAAAAGACCTCCGCGCCGCAATTTTAGACTGCGATGATAGTCATCGCAACATCGAGAACGTAGACGAATTAACAATAGACAGTTTTATTAGAGGGCTCATTCCCGCCTTGCGGCCAGAGGTTAGCCCGCACAGGAACGAACCACTGAACCTAGTTTTTAAAAGGGCCACCACGGCATATAAACAATACGAATTCGACAAGACGCGCTTTAAGGAAGCGCCGCGCAATTTCTCTAGCACAGTCTCCCCGCGAAATAATTACACTTACGTGAGAGACCGCGGACCAGCGACCGACACCGCTCCACGAATTGACTACAATCGCCAATCTTATAACCCCAATCGTTTTAATGCACCATATAACCCGTCACCGCGTAACATTCGACAAAACGAAACGACGTATAGTGACCGCGCTCGTATCCAACCAAAGGAAGACCCCCGTACAGAGCGTAAAGCCTCAGAACGTAACCCGACCGAGGCACCCAAATTCTGTAGGTATTGTAAGAACGAGGGACACGATATCCACGAATGCAGGAAACGTGAATATAATAATAGACTAAGAGATCAGGGAAACGCGCAAAGCCTCCCGTCCACCTCGCCGCCGCGACGGGAGGCCCCGGCGTCGTCAACCGTAAAGACAATAATAGAAGAGAACGAATAGAACGACGGTTCGTCTCCGCAGTAAATCTGTCGGCAGATTCCCCGATTCCGCGAGTCCGGACACTCGCCCCGCAGTTCAAAAATCGCAGCGAACTTTTAGTAGATACATGTTCGGAAATAAATTTAATAAAAGTATCGAGTCTTAAACCCGGTGTACTAGTAAACAGACAGGGCATCATCCTGATTCAGGGGATCACTAGCGGCAGCGTTGCTACCTTAGGGAGCACGAACATAGAGATCGTAGGAAAAAATGTCGAGTTCCAGGTTCTTCCTGCGGATTTCCCACTGAATGTGGACGGTATCCTGGGCTCCCCTTTCTTCGGTACCGGGGCCGAAATTTCTTACAAAAAGGGCTGCGTCGTATTCAACGACGTAAGCATTCCATTCGCGCGTAACACCGAAAAGGAAACGCACAAAATCGAGGCACGTTCGAGCGCGTGCATCAAAGTCAGGGTCAGCGGACCTCCAGTCGGTTATATCCGACGTATGAGGGTAGAACCGAACGTATTCTTGGGTGACTGCGTGGTCACCAACACTAACGGAGAGGCATACCTGCGGTGCGTAAACGCATCGACCGACGTGGCGTCCTTCTGCCTGCCAACGCTGGAGGTGGAAGAGATCGAGGGAAACCTTTCATACAGCAAACCCAGTTCCGTTTTACCAATCTCAAATTCAGATCCTGCGGTCCGCATTAATGAGCTATGTGAATCGATTCGCATGGATCATCTTAATCAGGAGGAGATTAATCACGTAAAATCACTAATCCAAGAAAACCACGATCTCTTCCATCTCGCTGGCGATCGTCTGGGGAAAACAGACGCGGTCACGCACAAAATCCCCACCACGGATAACGTCCCAGTACATACGAAACAATATCGCTATCCGCCGATCCACAAAGAGGAAATCGATAAACAAATGCGCGAGCTTTTACAGAACGACATCGTCGTCCCTTCGAATTCTCCATACAATTCCCCTTTGTGGATCGTGCCTAAAAAGCCGGACGAAAACGGCAACAAGAAATGGCGCATGGTTATCGACTATCGCGCGCTTAATGAAAAATCGATATCAGACGCGTATCCGCTACCCAGCATAAATGAAATCCTTGACCAGCTTGGTAGTTCGAAGTACTTCAGTGTCTTCGATTTGGCAAGCGGGTTTCACCAAATTGGCATGGAGAAGGACGACGCGGCCAAAACCGCGTTCTCAACCCCGTTCGGTCACTACGAGTACAGTAGGATGCCGTTCGGGTTGAAAAACGCACCAGCTACATTTCAACGCCTAATGGACAATATCTTGAGTGGCCTGCAGGGAAATGAATTGTTCGTGTATTTAGACGACATTGTTATATATGCCAGGACAATAGAGGAACACGCTGCCAAGTTCCGGAAACTCGCGCTCAGATTGCGCAGCGCAAACTTGAAACTCCAACCGTCGAAATGCGGATTTTTGTTTCGAGAAGTGGCATACCTTGGCCATCTAATCAGCGAACACGGCGTTAGACCATGTCCAAATAAAATACGCGCGGTGCGTGATTATCCGCGGCCCAAGAACGCTAAAAATGTCAGAGAATTTCTGGGACTTGCGGGTTATTATCGTAGGTTCATAGATAAATTCGCGCAAATATCAAAACCCCTCACGAAGCTCTTAACGAAAGACGCAAAGTTTTTGTGGCAAGCTGAACAGGAGCAAGCCTTCGCCACCCTCCGTGAAAAATTGTGCCAGGAACCGGTCCTACAATATCCAGATTTCACGAAACCGTTCCACGTAACTTGTGATGCATCAGGGTACGCCATAGGGGCCGTGCTCAGCCAGGGCGAAATAGGCAAAGACAAACCCATCGCGTACGCCTCAAGAAATTTACACGGGCCGGAACTCAATTACGCGACCATAGAAAAGGAATGTCTGGCCATAATTTTTGGGGTACACTACTTTAGACCATACATTTACGGTCGGCAATTTGACCTCGTTACCGACCATAGACCGCTGGTTTGGATGAACTCCGTAAAGGATCCGACGTCGCGCCTCCTCCGTTGGCGATTGAAATTGGCCGAATTCGAATACAAGGTAATCTATAAACCGGGTAAGGCCAACGGAAACGCGGATGCTCTCTCTAGAAATCCAGTGGTGCTTCCATGTCTGGACTCCTCTAATGAGGAGATATTTGATGCCAACCGAAAAATTCCGCCGCCATCCGTAAACTTACCGGGCCCTTCTACCCCTAACAGTGAAAATCTAGATTCCTTCAATAAGGAAAACACAAGCCCGCCATCTCCACCCCAACTTTTCACGCCAGATTCCGGGTCATCTTCTATCCCCCACTCCCCTCTTCCCATGCGAGAAACATCACCACCAAGCACGCAAGAATCATCCAGTTCGGACGAAGCAATGATAGAAAACAATAACCCCCCGGCACGCCTCCATAATAAAACCATTATATACACCCGGGATAGATTAATTATGCGTAACGACAACCTCGTTTGTTTCGTTTCCCAAGATGGACAACCTGCAGAAACGGGTGCTCTGGATCTTTTCAGACAAGATAAATTAACAATAGATCGCCTGACCTTACATAGAGCCAAAGTTAGTAGTATCGGTCAACATAAATTAATACAGCTCCCAGTCAAGGAAACCGCTCTGCATCAAGCTACGATCGATGACATACGAGAATGCCTTAGATCCCTCTATAATGTCGTTACGGAACTTCAACTATCCTCGATTTCAATCTCAAGAACGTACATAGATCACGTCTCCTGGCACACAATTCGAGACGTATTAATCGAAATTTTTACTGACACTAATCTCCAAATATTCTACTGCACAAACGAAACCCAACTCCCGGCAGAAGACCGCAGAATGTCGATTGTATCAGAAAACCATGTATCGGCTTTCGCGGGACACAAGGGCATTTCCAAAACGTATAAGAGGATACGCGAAAAATACTATTGGCCCACCTTAAAGGCAGACGTTACTAAGTTTATAAACAGTTGTCCGGATTGTCAAATCAATAAATTAACAAGGGTAAAAACGCGACTGCCAATGACCCTAACAGACACACCAGGACGGGCGTTCGACAAGGTTTCAATGGACGTGGTCGGTCCCCTACCAACCACCCCTGAAGGATACGAGTACATTTTAACAATGCAGGACCTCTTAACGAAGTATTCGCTCGCTACACCCCTTCGAACCGTCGGTGCAATCGAAACAGCAGACGCGTTAGTAGAAAACCTTATTTGTAGGTTTGGCATACCAAAAGCGATGCTTACCGATCAAGGGTCTAACTTCACTAGCTCGCTCCTAAAGGCAGTTGCCAAACGTTTTAAAATTTCGCAAGTACAAACAACAGCTTTTCACCCTCAGAGCAATGGCTCCATTGAACGTTCCCACATGGTGCTCACAGAATATTTGAAACAATTCACGAAAAAGAACGACTGGCATAAATGGTTAAACCTTGCTATGTTCAGTTATAATACAAGTACCCATGAGGGAACAAATTTTACACCACACGAATTGGTATTCGGTAGTTTGGCCCGAGTTCCTTCATCTAACCAAGAGAATTTAGACATCGGAAACGAAACCTACGATAGCTACTACCGCGAGCTCCAAAGAAAAATCTCATTAACACAAGAAAGGGCTCGCGAAAACCTAATCATGGCTAAAGGTAGATCAAAACGATACTATGATAAGAAATTAAATCTAGCAAAATTCGCTTCAGGGGACAAGGTGTTCCTCCTCAAGGAACCCCGGAAGGGCAAATTTGACCAGCAGTACACCGGGCCATATGAAATCTTACAGACCATAGGGGAAACGAATGCAAAAATCAAAATAGGAAATCGAATTAAAATCGTTCATATGAATAAGTTAAAGCGAGCGAGAACAATACAGAAAATCCGAACGACAGTCGTAGCGCCCCCACGAGAAGAAACCACCCCCACGAACCCCTCCCCAGAACGAGAAGAAGACCAACCAACAACCACGAGCCCTCCCACTGCCCTTACCACGCCCCCCACCTCAACAGCCAACACCTATATAACAGTACAGGAGCTCCAAGATCATCAGTCACACCTCGACATCGACACCAACAGCAACATGAACTTCAAACCGTTCCTAGTACTTACACTCTTGCGTTCAACATCAGCTCTTATCGGATACGATTGTAACAGTCCAACGTTGAATGTTACTACTTTCTCAATAATGGACAAACCCGAATGCGAACACGGGATCAGCAAAACAATCTCGCAAACCTCAAACGTGCAACTTCTCCAATTAATAGACTTCGAAGAAACCACAGTCCGTCAGTGCAGAGTTGAAATCGATCGTACGATCTATTACTGTGGCATGCATTCACATATATCTGTTGTAAATAATGGAAGACAACAGTACATCCTGAGTACGCCGCGAGATATTTGTAACACACTTCACGAATCCGGCTACCTGTTCTTACCACCGTCTGTGCAAATCACCGGTATATTGGGAAACAGTTCAACATCACGCAGCGTTACTTTAGCAGGACAAATACAACAGGATGGTGCTTGCAAGGGAACAACGTACAGCGACCCCTACGGAACATGGGACGGCGTCGTAGTACAAGCAGTAATCAAGATCACTTTGAAAAATTTCCATGCCCCAATTAAACTATCATCGAACGAAATCATTTTACCCTCGGGTCAGCGGTGTTCCCTGGATACGGATCATTGTATGGACTCCGAGGAGGGATTCTCGTACTGGACAAGCATTCCCATCGACCAGCATTGCCACTTTAATAAATATGAGGTGCTCTACGAAGGAAAAGCGATTAAAACCTCCACGACCAACAACAATTTAACAGCCCTCTTCACGGTGGCAAACGAAGAAACGGCTTTTGCCCTGACCACAACAGGAAGAACATCCGTATGTGGATACACACTGTTGAGAACGAAACATCCGAAATTACTCATATTGAAAATAACGCACGAGGGAAAATTCAAGAACGCCGGAGCCAGGAAAGTCGACAACCTGGACATATTCACTTACGTGAACGCCAAGTTCATATACATAGAAAAGCACATAAGTTCCCAAGTTATCGCCCTGTACAACGATATAATGCGCCAAATATGCGACATCGAGCAGCAAGTCCAAAGAAACGCAGTCATGATGATACATTCCGCACCAGCAGAAGTGGCTACTGCAATTACAAAAGAACCAGGTCATATGGCATTGCAGTCAGGAGAAGTAATACACGTCGTCAAATGTGTACCAGTACTCTGCACAATCAGGAAGGTGCAAGAGTGCTACGATGAGCTGCCGGTGACCTATAAGAACGAGTCATTCTTCCTCACGCCGAGGACGCGTATTCTAGTTAAAACAGGGACCAGGAAGGAATGTAGCGAACTAATCCCCACCTGCTATAAGCTTCACGGAACCTGGTATCAAATGCTGCCGAAACCCATGGAAAGTGTACCACCTCCGCCACTCCAAAGTATTAGCAGATCCACCTGGAAGTACATGAACCCAGCCAATCTAGCGAACGGAGGAATATATTCCAAGGAGGACATCCGGAGATTAAGCGAGCACATCCTCTTCCCGATAGAAAAGATCTCCGTAATCAACTCACTGGCACAAGGAGCATCGGGCCGCCAATACGCAACAGATTCAGTGCAAATATCAAACCTGTTCGACGAACAATCACTCAAACGGATCGCCGAATCAACGGTAGAAAGACTGTGGTCCGGGTTCACAACGTTCGGTTCAGTGAGTGCGGGAATAATTGGACTCTATGTGTTAATAAAAGTGCTAAAAACTATAATAAACACAGTAATGAATGGCATAGCCCTCCATAGACTTTACGGATGGAGCATCCACATAATAGGAGCCATATGGAGTTCTTTAACTAGATTCTTTATATTCCTAAAACAAAACAATCTGAACAATGTGCGCGACAGGGAGAACCCTGGACCCGAAATATCCCAAGAAGACACAGACAACAACAGCCACGGCCCACCCTCACCCCAGCCCCGTGGTGCAGAATGCCTAAAACTCAAACCCTTGTACCGTCGCCCGAACCAGGAAATTCCACTCCGTGAAATTTCCTCCCTAAGGGGGGAGGTGTAACGACTGTCGTCGTGTTGCGTTAGCTTTAAGCTAGGATACATACATACATTATATGCATCATATACCTCATTCTATACTATGTTCTATACCCCGTCCTATACTCCATCATATACTACATTCCATACCTTATTCCACACTACACTCCATTCCCCACCCTATGCTTCATTCTATAATATATAACACATTCTATACTCCATATTATGTCTGCGCTAATTACATACTACGTTTTGTGCTAGTTCATAAGTACACAATTGTAACACATACAACATCCTATTTCTTAAGCACACATATACACAACACATATACAAGCATTGTGTACCACACGCACACACACACACGATAACATAAGCCAACATTATAAGCAAATAACTATAAGTTAAATATTCAAATACCAATAACAAACTAATGCATACGCCTATGTATAATGTAGAATAAGTTAGTAGCGCGCCAATGTTGCAATCCGTTCACACCGCGAAAACTGCAAGGTCAGCAAATACCATCACGCTCGCAGATAGTCGCGCTCCATGGGATCCTGCAGACGGCAGCAAATCTCACGGTGCACCAGGAGTAAGAGAGAACGCACGTGATGCATCCGCTCGCACTGAGAACTGCAAGCTCAGCGCATTCCATCACGCTCGCAGTCAACCGTGCTCCACGGGAAACTGCAAGCACCAGCAGATCTCACAACGCCCAGAGAGAGGGACAGACTATCGTCAGCAGATGCGCTCTCCCTCGCACCAACGTCGCCCCTCCACCGGCCGGACTCGACGCGCCAAGGAAACGCGGACGGCTCTACACTTCAGTTCCAGACTCCGAGGAGAAACGACGTCTCCTATGAGAGTCCCGCGCATTAATAACTTCAACTTCTCGCGTGATACGCCTTGCTATTTCCAAATCGTATTCTTAGTCTAAATACCATATCGTTAATTGTAGATTCTAAGTGTTTAGTGTAACCAATTTATAAATAGAATATATTATTATTATTTTTACCTAATTGCACCGTGAACGTTATTGTGTATTACCGAAACCCAACGACCTCATCCGCGTCGGGAGTTCATACTGTTAAAGTTCCAACAAATAAATATATGTTCCGAACGTGCTTCGCTAACGTACCACAAGGCTTCAGAAGCAGCTCTTTCCAGGCGACTCGGCGGAACTAGCCAACCTCCTGCAACTCCCTCATCACACCTGGACACAATATCAAATCAAGTGCATCATTCAACACCGATGAGTAAT
Organism: Megalopta genalis; assembly: GCF_051020955.1. NCBI lineage: Eukaryota > Metazoa > Arthropoda > Insecta > Hymenoptera > Halictidae > Megalopta > Megalopta genalis. The sequence continues at coordinate 37,419 of NW_027477787.1, read as the reverse complement.
AGCTATAAGTAAATTTGTTAGATTTTGTGCATTCTGTTCGTCGGGCCTCGTTCAGATTCGGACGTACGTACCGTTTGGGACGGAAAGATCGCGATTAAAAAAAGGAAAGGGGAAGCCCAGCCCGGGACGTGACAATAGCGATTTTAAACAAACGAATTAGCTTCAAATTCATGGGAAATGAACAATTTAGCTTCAAATTCAGTCGAAATACACGAATTATGTTTATATCCACGCGAAACGAACGATTTAACGTCAATATCACACGAAACACACGATTTCGATTCAAATTCGTGCGAAATAGCGATTTTAAACAAACGAATTAGCTTCAAATTCATGGGAAATGAACAATTTAGCTTCAAATTCATGCGAAATGAACAATTTAGCTTCAAATTCATGCGAAATGAACAATATAGCTTCAAATTCATGCGAATTACTCGATTTAGCTTTAAATCCACCCGTAACAAACGACTTACCGTCAATATCATGCGAAATACACGATTTCGACTCAAATTCGTGCGAAAAAGCGATTTCAAACAAACGATTTAGCTTCAAATTCATGCAAAATGTACAATTTAGCTTCAAATTCATGCGAAATACACGAATTAGCTTTATATCCACGCGAAACGAACGATCTAACGTCAATATCACGTGAAACACACGATTTCGATTCAAATTCGTGCGAAATAGCGATTTTAAACAAACGATTTCGATTCAAATTCGTGCGCAATAGCGATTTTAAACAAACGTTTTAGTTTCAAATTCATGCGAAATTAACAATTTAGCTTCAAATTCATGCGAAATGAACAATTTAGCTTCAAATTCATGCGAAATACACGAATAGCTTCTAATTCACGCAAAACAAACGTTATAGCGTTAATATCATGCGAAATACATGATTTCGATTCAAATTCGTGCGAAATAGCGATTTTAAACAAACGTTGTAGCTTCAAATTCATGCGAAATGAACAATTTAGCTTCAAATTCATGCGAAATACACGAATTAGCTTTATATCCGCGCGAAACGAACGATTTAACGTCAATATCACGCGAAACACACGATTTCGATTCAAATTCGTGCGAAATAGCGATTTTAAACAAACGAATTAGCTTCAAATTCATGGGAAATGAACAATTTAGTTCAAATTCAGGCGAAATACCCGAATTAGCTTCTAATTCACGCGAAACAAACGTTATAGCGTCAATATCATGCGAAATACAAGATTTCGATTCAAATTCGTGCGAAATAGCGATTTTAAACAAACGATATAGCTTCAAATTCATGCGAAATGAACAATTTAGCCTCAAATTCATGCGAAATGAACAATTTAGCTACCAAATTTATGCAAATTGCACGAATTAGCTTCAAATTCTCGCGAGACAAACGATTTAACGTCAATATCACGTGAAACACACGATTTCGATTCAAATTCGTGCGCAATAGCGATTTTAAACAAACGTTTTAGCTTCATATTCATGCGAAATGAACAATTTAGCTTCAAATTCATGCGAATTACTCGATTTAGCTTTAAATCCACCCGAAACAAACGACTTACCGTCATTATCATGCGAAACACGCGATTTCGACTCAAATTCGTGCGAAAAAGCGATTTCAGACAAACGATTTAGGTTCAAATACATGCGAAATGAACAATTTAGCTTCAAATTCAGGCGAAATACACGAATTAGCTTCTAATTCACGCGAAACAAACGTTATAGAGTTAATATCATGCAAAATACAAGATTTCGATTCAAATTCGTGCGAAATAGCTATTTTAAACAAACGATATAGCTTCAAATTCATGCGAAATGAACAATTTAGCTTCAAATTCATGCGAAATGAACAATTTAGCTACCAAATTTATGCGAATTGCACGAATTAGCTTCAAATTCTCGCGAGACAAACGATTTAACGTCAATATCACGTGAAACAAACGATTTCGCTTCAAATTCGTGCGAAATAGCGATTTTAAACAAACGATTTAGTTTCAAATTCATGCAAAATTAACAATTTAGCTTCAAATTCATGCGAAATGAACAATTTAGCTTCAAATTCATGGGAAATACACGAATTAGCTTTATATCCACGCGAAACGAACGATTTAACGTCAATATCAAGCGAAACACACGATTTCGTTTCATATTCGTGCGAAATAGCGATTTTAAACACACGAATTAGCTTCAAATTCATGGGAAATGAACAATTTAGCTTCAAATTCAGTCGAAATACACGAATTAGCTTCTAATTCACGCGAAACAAACGTTATAGCGTCAATATCATGCGAAATACAAGATTTCGATTCAAATTCGTGCGAAATAGCGATTTTAAACAAACGATATAGCTTCAAATTCATGCGAAAGGAACAAATTAGCTTCAAATTCATGCGAAATGAACAATTTAGCTACCAAATTTATGCGAATTGCACGAATTAGCTTCAAATTCTCGCGAGACAAACGATTGAACGTCAATATCACGTGAAACACACGATTTCGCTTCAAATTCGTGCGAAATAGCGATTTTAAACAAACGATTTAGCTTCAAATTCATGCGAAATGAACAATTTAGCTTCAAATTCATTCGAATTGCACGAATTAGCTTTATATCCTCGCGAAACGAACGATTTAACGTCAATATCACGCGAAACACGCGATTTCAATTCAAATTCGTGCGAAATAGCGATTTTAAACAAACGACTTCGATTCAAATTCGTGCGCAATAGCGATTTTAAACAAACGTTTTAGCTTGAAATTCATGCGAAATGTACAATTTAGCTTCAAATTCATGCGAAATACACGAATTAGCTTTATATCCACGCGAAACGAACGATCTAACGTCAATATCACGTGAAACACAAGATTTCGATTCAAATTCGTGCGAAATAGCGATTTTAAACAAACGATTTCGATTCAAATTCGTGCGCAATAGCGATTTTAATCAAACGTTTTAGATTCAAATTCATGGGAAATGAACAATTTAGTTCAAATTCAGGCGAAATACCCGAATTAGCTTCTAATTCACGCGAAACAAACGTTATAGCGTCAATATCATGCGAAATACAAGATTTCGATTCAAATTCGTGCGAAATAGCGATTTTAAACAAACGATATAGCTTCAAATTCATGCGAAATGAACAATTTAGCTTCAAATTCATGCGAAATGAACAATTTAGCTTCAAATTCATGCGAAATACACGAATTAGCTTTATATCCACGCGAAACGAACGATTTAACGTCAATATCACGCGAAACACGCGATTTCAATTCAAATTCGTGCGAAATAGCGATTTTAAACAAACGAATTAGCTTCAAATTCATGAGAAATGAATAATTTAGCTTCAAATTCATGCGAAAAACACGAATTAGCTTTATATCCACGCGGAACGAACGATTTAACGTCAATATCACTCGAAACACACGATTTCGCTTCAAATTCGTGCGAAATGGCGATTTTAAACAAACGATTTAGCTTCAAATTCATGCGAAAGTAACAATTTAGCTTCAAATTCATGCGAAATGAACAATTTAGCTACCAAATTTATGCGAATTGCACGAATTAGCTTCAAATTCTCGCGAGACAAACGATTTAACGTCAATATCACGTGAAACACAACATTTCGCTTCAAATTCGTGCGAAATAGCGATTTTAAACAAACGATTTAGCTTCAAATTCATGCGAAATGAACAATTTAGCTTCAAATTCATTCGAATTGCACGAATTAGCTTTATATCCTCGCGAAACGAACGATTTAACGTCAATATCACGCGAAACACGCGATTTCAATTCAAATTCGTGCGAAATAGCGATTTTAAACAAACGAATTAGCTTCAAATTCATGAGAAATGAATAATTTAGCTTCAAATTCATGTGAAAAACACGAATTAGCTTTATATCCACGCGAAACGAACGATTTAACGTCAATATCAAGCGAAACACACGATTTCGATTCAAATTCGTGCGAAATAGCGATTTTAAACAAACGAATTAGCTTCAAATTCATGGGAAATGAATAATTTTGCTTCAAATTCAGGCGAAATACACGAATTAGATTCTAATTCACGCGAAACAAACGTTATATCGTCAATATCATGCGAAATACAAGATTTCGATTCAAATTCGTGCGTAATAGCAATTTTAAACAAACGATTTCGATTCAAATTCGTGCGCAATAGCGATTTTAAACAAACGTTTTAGCTTCAAATTCATGCGAAATTAACAATTTAGCTTCAAATTCATGCGAAATGAACAATTTAGCTACCAAATTTATGCGAATTGCACGAACTAGCTTCAAATTCTCGCGAGACAAACGATTTAACGTCAATATCACGTGAAACACAAGATTTCGATTCAAATTCGTGCGAAATAGCGATTTTAAACAAACGATTTAGCTTCAAATTCATGCCAAATGAACAATTTAGCTTCAAATTCATTCGAATTGCACGAATTAGCTTTATATCATCGCGAAACGAACGATTTAACGTCAATATCACGCGAAACACGCGATTTCAATTCAAATTCGTGCGAAATAGCGATTTTAAACAAACGAATTAGCTTCAAATTCATGAGAAATGAATAATTTAGCTTCAAATTCATGCGAAAAACACGAATTAGCTTTATATCCACGCGAAACGAACGATTTAACATCAATATCACGTGAAACACACGATTTCGCTTCAAATTCGTGCGAAAAACACGAATTAGCTTTATATCCACGCGAAACGAACGATCTAACGTCAATATCACGTGAAACACACGATTTCGATTCAAATTCGTGCGAAATAGCGATTTTAAACAAACGATTTCGATTCAAATTCGTGCGCAATAGCGATTTTAAACAAACGTTTTAGCTTCAAATTCATGCAAAATTAACAATTTAGCTTCAAATTCATGCGAAATGAACAATTTAGCTTCAAATTCATGCGAAATACACGAATTAGCTTTATATCCACGCGAAACGAACGATTTAACGTCAATATCACGCGAAACACACGATTTCGATTCAAATTCGTGCGAAATAGCGATTTTAAACAAACGTATTAGCTTCAAATTCATGGGAAATGAACAATTTAGCTTCAAATTCAGGCGAAATACACGAATAGCTTCTTATTCACGCAAAACAAACGTTATAGCGTCAATATCATGCGAAATACATGATTTCGATTCAAATTCGTGCGAAATAGCGATTTTAAACAAACGATTTCGATTCAAATTCGTGCGCAATAGCGATTTTAAACAAACGTTGTAGCTTCAAATTCATGCGAAATGAACAATTTAGCTTCAAATTCATGCGAAATCAACAGTTTGGCTTCAAATTCATGCGAATTACTCCATTTAGCTTTAAACCCACCCGAAACAGACGACTTACCGTCAATATCATGCGAAATACACGATTTCGACTCAAATTCGTGCGAAAAAGCGATGTTAAACAAACGATTTAGCTTCAAAGTCATGCGAATTACTCGAATTAGCTTTATATCCACGCGAAACGAACGATTTAACGTCAATATCACGCGAAACACACGATTTCGATTCAAATTCGTGCGAAATAGCGATTTTAAACAAACGAATTAGCTTCAAATTCATGGGAAATGAACAATTTAGTTCAAATTCAGGCGAAATACACGAATTAGCTTCTAATTCACGCGAAACAAACGTTATAGCGTCAATATCATGCGAAATACAAGATTTCGATTCAAATTCGTGCGAAATAGCGATTTTAAACAAACGATATAGCTTCAAATTCATGCGAAATGAACAATTTAGCTTCAAATTCATGCGAAATGAACAATTTAGCTACCAAATTTATGCGAATTGCACGAATTAGCTTCAAATTCTCGCGAGACAAACGATTTAACGTCAATATCACGTGAAACACACGATTTCGAATCAAATTCGTGCGCAATAGCGACTTTAAACAAACGTTTTAGCTTCAAATTCATGCGAAATGAACAATTTAGCTTCAAATTCATGCGAATTATTCGATTTAGCTTTAAATCCACCCGAAACAAACGACTTACCGTCAATATCATGCGAAATACACGATTTCGACTCAAATTCGTGCGAAAAAGCGATTTCAAACAAACGATTTAGGTTCAAATTCATGCGAAATGATCAATTTAGCTTCAAATTCATGCAAAATACACGAATTAGCTTTATATCCACGCGAAACGAACGATTTAACGTCAATATCACGTGAAACACACGATTTCGATTCAAATTCGTGCGCAATAGCGATTTTAAACAAACGTTGTAGCTTCAAATTCATGCGAAATGAACAATTTAGCTTCAAATTCATGCGAAATCAACAGTTTGGCTTCAAATTCATGCGAATTACTCCATTTAGCTTTAAATCCACCCGAAACAAACGACTTACCGTCAATATCATGCGAAATACACGATTTCGACTCAAATTCGTGCGAAAAAGCGATGTTAAACAAACGATTTAGCTTCAAAGTCATGCGAATTACTCGAATTAGCTTTATATCCACGCGAAACGAACGATTTAACGTCAATATCACGCGAAACACACGATTTCGATTCAAATTCGTGCGAAATAGCGATTTTAAACAAACGAATTAGCTTCAAATTCATGGGAAATGAACAATTTAGTTCAAATTCAGGCGAAATACACGAATTAGCTTCTAATTCACGCGAAACAAACGTTATAGCGTCAATATCATGCGAAATACAAGATTTCGATTCAAATTCGTGCGAAATAGCGATTTTAAACAAACGAATTAGCTTCAAATTCATGAGAAATGAATAATTTAGCTTCAAATTCATGCGAAAAACACGAATTAGCTTTATATCCACGCGGAACGAACGATTTAACGTCAATATCACTCGAAACACACGATTTCGCTTCAAATTCGTGCGAAATGGCGATTTTAAACAAACGATTTAGCTTCAAATTCATGCGAAAGTAACAATTTAGCTTCAAATTCATGCGAAATGAACAATTTAGCTACCAAATTTATGCGAATTGCACGAATTAGCTTCAAATTCTCGCGAGACAAACGATTTAACGTCAATATCACGTGAAACACAACATTTCGCTTCAAATTCGTGCGAAATAGCGATTTTAAACAAACGATTTAGCTTCAAATTCATGCGAAATGAACAATTTAGCTTCAAATTCATTCGAATTGCACGAATTAGCTTTATATCCTCGCGAAACGAACGATTTAACGTCAATATCACGCGAAACACGCGATTTCAATTCAAATTCGTGCGAAATAGCGATTTTAAACAAACGAATTAGCTTCAAATTCATGAGAAATGAATAATTTAGCTTCAAATTCATGTGAAAAACACGAATTAGCTTTATATCCACGCGAAACGAACGATTTAACGTCAATATCACTCGAAACACACGATTTCGCTTCAAATTCGTGCGAAATAGCGATTTTAAACAAACGATTTAGTTTCAAATTCATGCGAAATGAACAATTTAGCTTCAAATTCATTCGAATTGCGCGAATTAGCTTTATATCCTCGCGAAACGAACGATTTAACGTCAATATCAAGCGAAACACACGATTTCGATTCAAATTCGTGCGAAATAGCGATTTTAAACAAACGAATTAGCTTCAAATTCATGGGAAATGAATAATTTTGCTTCAAATTCAGGCGAAATACACGAATTAGATTCTAATTCACGCGAAACAAACGTTATATCGTCAATATCATGCGAAATACAAGATTTCGATTCAAATTCGTGCGTAATAGCGATTTTAAACAAACGATTTCGATTCAAATTCGTGCGCAATAGCGATTTTAAACAAACGTTTTAGCTTCAAATTCATGCGAAATTAACAATTTAGCTTCAAATTCATGCGAAATGAACAATTTAGCTACCAAATTTATGCGAATTGCACGAACTAGCTTCAAATTCTCGCGAGACAAACGATTTAACGTCAATATCACGTGAAACACAAGATTTCGCTTCAAATTCGTGCGAAATAGCGATTTTAAACAAACGATTTAGCTTCAAATTCATGCGAAATGAACAATTTAGCTTCAAATTCATTCGAATTGCACGAATTAGCTTTATATCATCGCGAAACGAACGATTTAACGTCAATATCACGCGAAACACGCGATTTCAATTCAAATTCGTGCGAAATAGCGATTTTAAACAAACGAATTAGCTTCAAATTCATGAGAAATGAATAATTTAGCTTCAAATTCATGCGAAAAACACGAATTAGCTTTATATCCACGCGAAACGAACGATTTAACATCAATATCACGTGAAACACACGATTTCGCTTCAAATTCGTGCGAAATAGCGATTTTAAACAAACGATTAAGCTTCAAATTCATGCGAAATGAACAATTTAGCTTCAAATTCATGCGAAAAACACGAATTAGCTTTATATCCACGCGAAACGAACGATCTAACGTCAATATCACGTGAAACACACGATTTCGATTCAAATTCGTGCGAAATAGCGATTTTAAACAAACGATTTCGATTCAAATTCGTGCGCAATAGCGATTTTAAACAAACGTTTTAGCTTCAAATTCATGCAAAATTAACAATTTAGCTTCAAATTCATGCGAAATGAACAATTTAGCTTCAAATTCATGCGAAATACACGAATTAGCTTTATATCCACGCGAAACGAACGATTTAACGTCAATATCACGCGAAACACACGATTTCGATTCAAATTCGTGCGAAATAGCGATTTTAAACAAACGAATTAGCTTCAAATTCATGGGAAATGAACAATTTAGCTTCAAATTCAGGCGAAATACACGAATAGCTTCTTATTCACGCAAAACAAACGTTATAGCGTCAATATCATGCGAAATACATGATTTCGATTCAAATTCGTGCGAAATAGCGATTTTAAACAAACGATTTCGATTCAAATTCGTGCGCAATAGCGATTTTAAACAAACGTTGTAGCTTCAAATTCATGCGAAATGAACAATTTAGCTTCAAATTCATGCGAAATCAACAGTTTGGCTTCAAATTCATGCGAATTACTCCATTTAGCTTTAAATCCACCCGAAACAAACGACTTACCGTCAATATCATGCGAAATACACGATTTCGACTCAAATTCGTGCGAAAAAGCGATGTTAAACAAACGATTTAGCTTCAAAGTCATGCGAATTACTCGAATTAGCTTTATATTGTAACGACTGTCGTCGTGTTGCGTTAGCTTTAAGCTAGGATACATACATACATTATATGCATCATATACCTCATTCTATACTATGTTCTATACCCCGTCCTATACTCCATCATATACTACATTCCATACCTTATTCCACACTACACTCCATTCCCCACCCTATGCTTCATTCTATAATATATAACACATTCTATACTCCATATTATGTCTGCGCTAATTACATACTACGTTTTGTGCTAGTTCATAAGTACACAATTGTAACACATACAACATCCTATTTCTTAAGCACACATATACACAACACATATACAAGCATTGTGTACCACACGCACACACACACACACGATAACATAAGCCAACATTATAAGCAAATAACTATAAGTTAAATATTCAAATACCAATTACAAACTAATGCATACGCCTATGTATAATGTAGAATAAGTTAGTAGCGCGCCAATGTTGCAATCCGTTCACACCGCGAAAACTGCAAGGTCAGCAAATACCATCACGCTCGCAGATAGTCGCGCTCCATGGGATCCTGCAGACGGCAGCAAATCTCACGGTGCACCAGGAGTAAGAGAGAACGCACGTGATGCATCCGCTCGCACTGAGAACTGCAAGCTCAGCGCATTCCATCACGCTCGCAGTCAACCGTGCTCCACGGGAAACTGCAAGCACCAGCAGATCTCACAACGCCCAGAGAGAGAGACAGACTATCGTCAGCAGATGCGCTCTCCCTCGCACCAACGTCGCCCCTCCACCGGCCGGACTCGACGCGCCAAGGAAACGCGGACGGCTCTACACTTCAGTTCCAGACTCCGAGGAGAAACGACGTCTCCTATGAGAGTTCCGCGCATTAATAACTTCAACTTCTCGCGTGATACGCCTAGCTATTTCCAAATCGTATTCTTAGTCTAAATACCATATCGTTAATTGTAGATTCTAAGTGTTTAGTGTAACCAACTTATAAATAGAATATATTATTATTTTTACCTAATTGCACCGTGAACGTTATTGTGTATTACCAAAACCCAACGTCCTCATCCGCGTCGGGAGTTCATACTGTTAAGGTTCCCACAAATAAGTATATGTTCCGAACGTGCTTCGCTAACGTACCACAAGGCTTCAGAAGCAGCTCTTTCCAGGCGACTCGGCGGAACTAGCCAACCTCCTGCAACTCCCTCATCACACCTGGGCACAATATCAAATCAAGTGCATCATTCAACACCGATGAGTAATAGCTATAAGTAAATTTGTTAGATTTTGTGCATTCTGTTCGTCGGGCCTCGTTCAGATTCGGACGTACGTACCGTTTGGGACGGAAGGATCGCGATAAAGAAAAAAAAGGGGAAGCCCAGCCCGGGACGTGACAAATTTGGCGCAGTCGGTAGGACACGCATCCCAGCTGTCCGTAAATATTTGCCGTGAACCGAGTGACGATATTGTTAGCAAGTGATCACCGCGAATTAGGACAGTCCCAACGTGATCCCCGCGAATATAGAAACTGTGCACGAAACTAAAATAACATCTACTGACTCGTTTTGTAAAATCACGTTAAAATGGATACACGATCAAAAAAACGTGGAGATTCTCCCGCGCCCACCGAGGCCGAACTATTAAAATTCCAGGCAGAGTTAGCGGAAAAGAAAGCGTACCTCAACGAGCAGGCAAGATTTTTAGCAGACTCGCGTAGGAATTTCGAGGATGCTGCGGAGCAGCAACGACTAGATTTACAAAATATTCAGCGTGAACTCCGCGAGATCCGCGAAGCTAGTTTCGCGTCATCGCAACGCGCACCCCTCTCACCTGAAACAACTTCCCGTGTCGAACGCATGTCGACGGAACCATTGAGCTTCACGGTCAAGGAAGCTCTCGAATTTATACCCGCCTTCGACGGCACTAATATTCCGGTAATACAATTTAGTCGAGCCTGCAAGAGAGCTAGGGATATCGTACCGCCCTATGCGGAACGAACTTTGACAAAATTAATTTGCAATAAACTAAGATATCGCGCATATTCGGCTTTAGAGGACGAAAATTGTTGCACAATAAACGAGCTGTGCAACCGCCTCAAAGAAGTTTTTGGGTCACATCGGTCGGTAGACCAATACCGCGGCGATCTCGCAAGCATATTGCAAGGTCAAAACGAGCATATCTTGGATTATATTAGCAGAACAAAAGACCTCCGCGCCGCAATTTTAGACTGCGATGATAGTCATCGCAACATCGAGAACGTAGACGAATTAACAATAGACAGTTTTATTAGAGGGCTCATTCCCGCCTTGCGGCCAGAGGTTAGCCCGCACAGGAACGAACCACTGAACCTAGTTTTTAAAAGGGCCACCACGGCATATAAACAATACGAATTCGACAAGACGCGCTTTAAGGAAGCGCCGCGCAATTTCTCTAGCACAGTCTCCCCGCGAAATAATTACACTTACGTGAGAGACCGCGGACCAGCGACCGACACCGCTCCACGAATTGACTACAATCGCCAATCTTATAACCCCAATCGTTTTAATGCACCATATAACCCGTCACCGCGTAACATTCGACAAAACGAAACGACGTATAGTGACCGCGCTCGTATCCAACCAAAGGAAGACCCCCGTACAGAGCGTAAAGCCTCAGAACGAGGCACCCAAATTCTGTAGGTATTGTAAGAACGAGGGACACGATATCCACGAATGCAGGAAACGTGAATATAATAATAGACTAAGAGATCAGGGAAACGCGCAAAGCCTCCCGTCCACCTCGCCGCCGCGACGGGAGGCCCCGGCGTCGTCAACCGTAAAGACAATAATAGAAGAGAACGAACAGAACGACGGTTCGTCTCCGCAGTAAATCTGTCGGCAGATTCCCCGATTCCGCGAGTCCGGACACTCGCCCCGCAGTTCAAAAATCGCAGCGAACTTTTAGTAGATACATGTTCGGAAATAAATTTAATAAAAGTATCGAGTCTTAAACCCGGTGTACTAGTAAACAGACAGGGCATCATCCTGATTCAGGGGATCACTAGCGGCAGCGTTGCTACCTTAGGGAGCACGAACATAGAGATCGTAGGAAAAAATGTCGAGTTCCAGGTTCTTCCTGCGGATTTCCCACTGAATGTGGACGGTATCCTGGGCTCCCCTTTCTTCGGTACCGGGGCCGAAATTTCTTACAAAAAGGGCTGCGTCGTATTCAACGACGTAAGCATTCCATTCGCGCGTAACACCGAAAAGGAAACGCACAAAATCGAGGCACGTTCGAGCGCGTGCATCAAAGTCAGGGTCAGCGGACCTCCAGTCGGTTATATCCGACGTATGAGGGTAGAACCGAACGTATTCTTGGGTGACTGCGTGGTCACCAACACTAACGGAGAGGCATACCTGCGGTGCGTAAACGCATCGACCGACGTGGCGTCCTTCTGCCTGCCAACGCTGGAGGTGGAAGAGATCGAGGGAAACCTTTCATACAGCAAACCCAGTTCCGTTTTACCAATCTCAAATTCAGATCCTGCGGTCCGCATTAATGAGCTATGTGAATCGATTCGCATGGATCATCTTAATCAGGAGGAGATTAATCACGTAAAATCACTAATCCAAGAAAACCACGATCTCTTCCATCTCGCTGGCGATCGTCTGGGGAAAACAGACGCGGTCACGCACAAAATCCCCACCACGGATAACGTCCCAGTACATACGAAACAATATCGCTATCCGCCGATCCACAAAGAGGAAATCGATAAACAAATGCGCGAGCTTTTACAGAACGACATCGTCGTCCCTTCGAATTCTCCATACAATTCCCCTTTGTGGATCGTGCCTAAAAAGCCGGACGAAAACGGCAACAAGAAATGGCGCATGGTTATCGACTATCGCGCGCTTAATGAAAAATCGATATCAGACGCGTATCCGCTACCCAGCATAAATGAAATCCTTGACCAGCTTGGTAGTTCGAAGTACTTCAGTGTCTTCGATTTGGCAAGCGGGTTTCACCAAATTGGCATGGAGAAGGACGACGCGGCCAAAACCGCGTTCTCAACCCCGTTCGGTCACTACGAGTACAGTAGGATGCCGTTCGGGTTGAAAAACGCACCAGCTACATTTCAACGCCTAATGGACAATATCTTGAGTGGCCTGCAGGGAAATGAATTGTTCGTGTATTTAGACGACATTGTTATATATGCCAGGACAATAGAGGAACACGCTGCCAAGTTCCGGAAACTCGCGCTCAGATTGCGCAGCGCAAACTTGAAACTCCAACCGTCGAAATGCGGATTTTTGTTTCGAGAAGTGGCATACCTTGGCCATCTAATCAGCGAACACGGCGTTAGACCATGTCCAAATAAAATACGCGCGGTGCGTGATTATCCGCGGCCCAAGAACGCTAAAAATGTCAGAGAATTTCTGGGACTTGCGGGTTATTATCGTAGGTTCATAGATAAATTCGCGCAAATATCAAAACCCCTCACGAAGCTCTTAACGAAAGACGCAAAGTTTTTGTGGCAAGCTGAACAGGAGCAAGCCTTCGCCACCCTCCGTGAAAAATTGTGCCAGGAACCGGTCCTACAATATCCAGATTTCACGAAACCGTTCCACGTAACTTGTGATGCATCAGGGTACGCCATAGGGGCCGTGCTCAGCCAGGGCGAAATAGGCAAAGACAAACCCATCGCGTACGCCTCAAGAAATTTACACGGGCCGGAACTCAATTACGCGACCATAGAAAAGGAATGTCTGGCCATAATTTTTGGGGTACACTACTTTAGACCATACATTTACGGTCGGCAATTTGACCTCGTTACCGACCATAGACCGCTGGTTTGGATGAACTCCGTAAAGGATCCGACGTCGCGCCTCCTCCGTTGGCGATTGAAATTGGCCGAATTCGAATACAAGGTAATCTATAAACCGGGTAAGGCCAACGGAAACGCGGATGCTCTCTCTAGAAATCCAGTGGTGCTTCCATGTCTGGACTCCTCTAATGAGGAGATATTTGATGCCAACCGAAAAATTCCGCCGCCATCCGTAAACTTACCGGGCCCTTCTACCCCTAACAGTGAAAATCTAGATTCCTTCAATAAGGAAAACACAAGCCCGCCATCTCCACCCCAACTTTTCACGCCAGATTCCGGGTCATCTTCTATCCCCCACTCCCCTCTTCCCATGCGAGAAACATCACCACCAAGCACGCAAGAATCATCCAGTTCGGACGAAGCAATGATAGAAAACAATAACCCCCCGGCACGCCTCCATAATAAAACCATTATATACACCCGGGATAGATTAATTATGCGTAACGACAACCTCGTTTGTTTCGTTTCCCAAGATGGACAACCTGCAGAAACGGGTGCTCTGGATCTTTTCAGACAAGATAAATTAACAATAGATCGCCTGACCTTACATAGAGCCAAAGTTAGTAGTATCGGTCAACATAAATTAATACAGCTCCCAGTCAAGGAAACCGCTCTGCATCAAGCTACGATCGATGACATACGAGAATGCCTTAGATCCCTCTATAATGTCGTTACGGAACTTCAACTATCCTCGATTTCAATCTCAAGAACGTACATAGATCACGTCTCCTGGCACACAATTCGAGACGTATTAATCGAAATTTTTACTGACACTAATCTCCAAATATTCTACTGCACAAACGAAACCCAACTCCCGGCAGAAGACCGCAGAATGTCGATTGTATCAGAAAACCATGTATCGGCTTTCGCGGGACACAAGGGCATTTCCAAAACGTATAAGAGGATACGCGAAAAATACTATTGGCCCACCTTAAAGGCAGACGTTACTAAGTTTATAAACAGTTGTCCGGATTGTCAAATCAATAAATTAACAAGGGTAAAAACGCGACTGCCAATGACCCTAACAGACACACCAGGACGGGCGTTCGACAAGGTTTCAATGGACGTGGTCGGTCCCCTACCAACCACCCCTGAAGGATACGAGTACATTTTAACAATGCAGGACCTCTTAACGAAGTATTCGCTCGCTACACCCCTTCGAACCGTCGGTGCAATCGAAACAGCAGACGCGTTAGTAGAAAACCTTATTTGTAGGTTTGGCATACCAAAAGCGATGCTTACCGATCAAGGGTCTAACTTCACTAGCTCGCTCCTAAAGGCAGTTGCCAAACGTTTTAAAATTTCGCAAGTACAAACAACAGCTTTTCACCCTCAGAGCAATGGCTCCATTGAACGTTCCCACATGGTGCTCACAGAATATTTGAAACAATTCACGAAAAAGAACGACTGGCATAAATGGTTAAACCTTGCTATGTTCAGTTATAATACAAGTACCCATGAGGGAACAAATTTTACACCACACGAATTGGTATTCGGTAGTTTGGCCCGAGTTCCTTCATCTAACCAAGAGAATTTAGACATCGGAAACGAAACCTACGATAGCTACTACCGCGAGCTCCAAAGAAAAATCTCATTAACACAAGAAAGGGCTCGCGAAAACCTAATCATGGCTAAAGGTAGATCAAAACGATACTATGATAAGAAATTAAATCTAGCAAAATTCGCTTCAGGGGACAAGGTGTTCCTCCTCAAGGAACCCCGGAAGGGCAAATTTGACCAGCAGTACACCGGGCCATATGAAATCTTACAGACCATAGGGGAAACGAATGCAAAAATCAAAATAGGAAATCGAATTAAAATCGTTCATATGAATAAGTTAAAGCGAGCGAGAACAATACAGAAAATCCGAACGACAGTCGTAGCGCCCCCACGAGAAGAAACCACCCCCACGAACCCCTCCCCAGAACGAGAAGAAGACCAACCAACAACCACGAGCCCTCCCACTGCCCTTACCACGCCCCCCACCTCAACAGCCAACACCTATATAACAGTACAGGAGCTCCAAGATCATCAGTCACACCTCGACATCGACACCAACAGCAACATGAACTTCAAACCGTTCCTAGTACTTACACTCTTGCGTTCAACATCAGCTCTTATCGGATACGATTGTAACAGTCCAACGTTGAATGTTACTACTTTCTCAATAATGGACAAACCCGAATGCGAACACGGGATCAGCAAAACAATCTCGCAAACCTCAAACGTGCAACTTCTCCAATTAATAGACTTCGAAGAAACCACAGTCCGTCAGTGCAGAGTTGAAATCGATCGTACGATCTATTACTGTGGCATGCATTCACATATATCTGTTGTAAATAATGGAAGACAACAGTACATCCTGAGTACGCCGCGAGATATTTGTAACACACTTCACGAATCCGGCTACCTGTTCTTACCACCGTCTGTGCAAATCACCGGTATATTGGGAAACAGTTCAACATCACGCAGCGTTACTTTAGCAGGACAAATACAACAGGATGGTGCTTGCAAGGGAACAACGTACAGCGACCCCTACGGAACATGGGACGGCGTCGTAGTACAAGCAGTAATCAAGATCACTTTGAAAAATTTCCATGCCCCAATTAAACTATCATCGAACGAAATCATTTTACCCTCGGGTCAGCGGTGTTCCCTGGATACGGATCATTGTATGGACTCCGAGGAGGGATTCTCGTACTGGACAAGCATTCCCATCGACCAGCATTGCCACTTTAATAAATATGAGGTGCTCTACGAAGGAAAAGCGATTAAAACCTCCACGACCAACAACAATTTAACAGCCCTCTTCACGGTGGCAAACGAAGAAACGGCTTTTGCCCTGACCACAACAGGAAGAACATCCGTATGTGGATACACACTGTTGAGAACGGAACATCCGAAATTACTCATATTGAAAATAACGCACGAGGGAAAATTCAAGAACGCCGGAGCCAGGAAAGTCGACAACCTGGACATATTCACTTACGTGAACGCCAAGTTCATATACATAGAAAAGCACATAAGTTCCCAAGTTATCGCCCTGTACAACGATATAATGCGCCAAAAATGCGACATCGAGCAGCAAGTCCAAAGAAACGCAGTCATGATGATACATTCCGCACCAGCAGAAGTGGCTACTGCAATTACAAAAGAACCAGGTCATATGGCATTGCAGTCAGGAGAAGTAATACACGTCGTCAAATGTGTACCAGTACTCTGCACAATCAGGAAGGTGCAAGAGTGCTACGATGAGCTGCCGGTGACCTATAAGAACGAGTCATTCTTCCTCACGCCGAGGACGCGTATTCTAGTTAAAACAGGGACCAGGAAGGAATGTAGCGAACTAATCCCCACCTGCTATAAGCTTCACGGAACCTGGTATCAAATGCTGCCGAAACCCATGGAAAGTGTACCACCTCCGCCACTCCAAAGTATTAGCAGATCCACCTGGAAGTACATGAACCCAGCCAATCTAGCGAACGGAGGAATATATTCCAAGGAGGACATCCGGAGATTAAGCGAGCACATCCTCTTCCCGATAGAAAAGATCTCCGTAATCAACTCACTGGCACAAGGAGCATCGGGCCGCCAATACGCAACAGATTCAGTGCAAATATCAAACCTGTTCGACGAACAATCACTCAAACGGATCGCCGAATCAACGGTAGAAAGACTGTGGTCCGGGTTCACAACGTTCGGTTCAGTGAGTGCGGGAATAATTGGACTCTATGTGTTAATAAAAGTGCTAAAAACTATAATAAACACAGTAATGAATGGCATAGCCCTCCATAGACTTTACGGATGGAGCATCCACATAATAGGAGCCATATGGAGTTCTTTAACTAGATTCTTTATATTCCTAAAACAAAACAATCTGAACAATGTGCGCGACAGGGAGAACCCTGGACCCGAAATATCCCAAGAAGACACAGACAACAACAGCCACGGCCCACCCTCACCCCAGCCCCGTGGTGCAGAATGCCTAAAACTCAAACCCTTGTACCGTCGCCCGAACCAGGAAATTCCACTCCGTGAAATTTCCTCCCTAAGGGGGGAGGTGTAACGACTGTCGTCGTGTTGCGTTAGCTTTAAGCTAGGATACATACATACATTATATGCATCATATACCTCATTCTATACTATGTTCTATACCCCGTCCTATACTCCATCATATACTACATTCCATACCTTATTCCACACTACACTCCATTCCCCACCCTATGCTTCATTCTATAATATATAACACATTCTATACTCCATATTATGTCTGCGCTAATTACATACTACGTTTTGTGCTAGTTCATAAGTACACAATTGTAACACATACAACATCCTATTTCTTAAGCACACATATACACAACACATATACAAGCATTGTGTACCACACGCACACACACACACGATAACATAAGCCAACATTATAAGCAAATAACTATAAGTTAAATATTCAAATACCAATTACAAACTAATGCATACGCCTATGTATAATGTAGAATAAGTTAGTAGCGCGCCAATGTTGCAATCCGTTCACACCGCGAAAACTGCAAGGTCAGCAAATACCATCACGCTCGCAGATAGTCGCGCTCCATGGGATCCTGCAGACGGCAGCAAATCTCACGGTGCACCAGGAGTAAGAGAGAACGCACGTGATGCATCCGCTCGCACTGAGAACTGCAAGCTCAGCGCATTCCATCACGCTCGCAGTCAACCGTGCTCCACGGGAAACTGCAAGCACCAGCAGATCTCACAACGCCCAGAGAGAGAGACAGACTATCGTCAGCAGATGCGCTCTCCCTCGCACCAACGTCGCCCCTCCACCGGCCGGACTCGACGCGCCAAGGAAACGCGGACGGCTCTACACTTCAGTTCCAGACTCCGAGGAGAAACGACGTCTCCTATGAGAGTTCCGCGCATTAATAACTTCAACTTCTCGCGTGATACGCCTAGCTATTTCCAAATCGTATTCTTAGTCTAAATACCATATCGTTAATTGTAGATTCTAAGTGTTTAGTTTAACCAATTTATAAATAGAATATATTATTATTATTTTTACCTAATTGCACCGTGAACGTTATTGTGTATTACCAAAACCCAACGTCCTCAACCGCGTCGGGAGTTCATACTGTTAAAGTTCCCACAAATAAGTATATGTTCCGAACGTGCTTCGCTAACGTACCACAAGGCTTCAGAAGCAGCTCTTTCCAGGCGACTCGGCGGAACTAGCCAACCTCCTGCAACTCCCTCATCACACCTGGGCACAATATCAAATCAAGTGCATCATTCAACACCGATGAGTAATAGCTATAAGTAAATTTGTTAGATTTTGTGCATTCTGTTCGTCGGGCCTCGTTCAGATTCGGACGTACGTACCGTTTGGGACGGAAAGATCGCGATAAAAAAAAAAAGGGGAAGCCCAGCCCGGGACGTGACAATATCCACGCGAAACGAACGATTTAACGTCAATATCACGCGAAACACACGATTTCGATTCAAATTCGTGCGAAATAGCGATTTTAAACAAACGAATTAGCTTCAAATCATGGGAAATGAACAATTTAGCTTCAAATTCAGGCGAAATACATGAATTAGCCTCTAATTCACGCGAAACAAACGTTAGAGCGTCAATATCATGCGAAATACATGATTTCGATTCAAATTCGTGCGAAATAGCGATTACAAACAAACGATTTAGCTTCAAATTCATTCGAAATGAACAATTTAGCTTCAAATTCAGGCGAAATACATGAATTAGCTTCTAATTCACGCGACACAAACGATTTAGCTTCAAATTCATGCGAAATGAACAATTTAGCTTCAAATTCATGCGAAATACACGAATTAGCTTTATATCCACGCGAAACGAACGATCTAACGTCAATATCACGTGAAACACACGATTTCGATTCAAATTCGTGCGAAATAGCGATTTTAAACAAACGATTTCGATTCAAATTCGTGCGCAATAGCGATTTTAAACAAACGTTTTAGATTCAAATTCATGCGAAATTAACAATTTAGCTTCAAATTCATGCGAAATGAACAATTTAGCTTCAAATTCATGCGAAATCAACAGTTTAGCTTCAAATTCATGCGAATTACTCGATTTAGCTTTAAATCCACCCGAAACAAACGACTTACCGTCAATATTGTTACGTCTCCCGACGTATTGATGTAACCATATAAATGCGGATTCGGCAAGCCAACGCCTTGCCGGGTCGAGCGCCGGGCGCTCGAAAAATTTTGGAAATAGGTGTCAAATTACATCGTAATTTGACACCCTTTTCAGGCCCGGGCCTTCAAATCGACCTAGCCATAAGAACATAGATTATATATATTAACCCGAACTAGTTATAGGAAGATATACTACATTCGAGCCCCTATCCTACGCTCTCCCGATACCCATCCTACCGTTCAACCCATTACCGACACCTCCACCAACGTTACCATACGAGTAATACCATAAGAAGCGTTCAAGCGTTTACCGACTCTTCCACTGATGTTACCATATGCGTAATACCGTAAGACGTGTGCAAGCGTTAGCTATAGAACACCAAAGACGCGCTCCGCTAGCCGACTCACCAGCATTCCCCGGCATCCCCACTCCGGAGGATTCCCCACCACACGGTACGCCCCACTCGTACCTCCCCGGAGCAGCAGCGCCCCCACAACCGAAGGAGGTCAGAGCACCAGCGAAGATCGTCAGTTCTACTCCCAGCTCCACCGAGAAACGACTTCCTCTGGAGACCTCCCCGCACTTTACTATTTCAACTCTACTCCCAGTCGTAATTAATATTAGGAGTCTAAGTGTATCTTAATCTTGAATATATTCTTTAATACTTAGTTATTGTCGTACCCTTCAATCTTCAATCCTAACTTCTTCACGGCAAAGGAAACGAGTGTCGCCTATGGTCGAACGGTTGTCTAAACCCTTCTGACTGCCAAGTTAATATACGCACGGAGCTCACCCTGAATGCTCGGTATAGAGACTTGAGGCTTTCGGTTGGAACCTGACAACAGTCCTTCTAAGCGACATAAGCTCCCCATGCCAAAACGCGCCGGTCGTAAATATCAGCTTCGGAAGCTTTGCCGAAAAACCAGCGCGATCGCTGACGGCTCACGGAGATTCGACCGCCAACGAAACTACGAGGCCCGTATCATCGCCCAGCTTCAGCGAGCCGTGAGACATCCATACGTCGAGCTGGTCCAGTGGAGCGAGCCCCGTCCGATCGACATAGACGATACCACGTCCTACCCTCCAGTCTACGCGAAGGGAGACCCACGTCGAAGGCGCTACACGACGTTCATCTTGAAGCAAGCCGCACTCCGAGCCCTCGAGGTCGCCCGGTCTATCGACCCGATGTACTAGACCGTCCGGTGAGTGCCTTTTGTAAACCGCCTATTCGCGAACGCATGAGATCCCGGTAATACACCGAACGTACGAGTCGCGTGTGTACCCAAAGGTTTGCAACGTACGTCTTGATCCGCGGTATTCGTGCGAATATATATATTTTTCGGGAAACGACGCCGCGGGACGTAACAATTTGGTGGCAGCGGTGGGATCGCTAAACCTCTCATGATGCCCGCGAATCCTCCAGCGGTTTCTACGCGCTCGCAAACATACGACCTCAAGTCCAAACAGTTAACGCAGGACGAATTATTCGCGATCCAGAAGACCCTCGCTAATAAAGAGGCTCGCCTCCTAGAACAAGCTAATAGCTTAGAGAGGAAAAAGGAGGAATTTCAATCTCAAGTATCCCTAGCGCAGTCAGAGATGGACCTAGACCGCGAAGCCATCCACAACGAGAACGCCCAATTACGCGAACAACTCGAAATCTTAAAAACCGAAGCAACGCGCGTACAAAACCCCCTTTCTTCGGGCGCCTCAGAAATAACGAATCAGAACACAGGCAGTATGCCCGAACCAGAAAATTCCGGACTAACATTGAAGGCCGCGGCCGAATCCATACCCACGTTCGACGGATCTCAACCGCCGGTCCTCCAATTCACTCGCACGTGCCTCCGAGCCAGGACCCTGATTCCTCCACACGCGGAAGGTACTCTCGCAAAATTAATAGTCAGTAAATTACGCGGACGCGCATACATCGCAATAGAAGACTGGCCTATAAGAACAGTCTCGGGAGTTTGCGACAGATTGAAAAACGTTTTCGGATCATGCCACACTGTCGACCACTATCGCGGAGAGTTGTCGAATATTTTCATGCGTCCGAACGAACACATATTAGACTACATTAGTCGCGTCAAAGATCTGCGCGATGCAATAATCGATTGCAACAGAAGCCGCACCGATATATTTGAAATAGATGACTTCACGAGGGACTGCCTCATTCGAGGATCCGTTCCCACGATTCGGTCGCAGCTCAGGCCCCTTAGAGATAAACCTCTCCACCGCGTGTATGACGAAGCGATAAGCGTCTTTAAGGAACTAGAGCTCGATAAGGTGAGATACGAGAAGCATAACATCCGCGAGGTTCGGTTCTGCGATAACCGGGGCGAAACCCAACGCGACACCAGACCAAACATCCGCGCCGAGATAAGCCGATATCGGTCACCGTCGCCCGCACCGTTCCGCGAGGCGCGTTCCCACGAACCGCCGCGCTCACCTTATCGCGATACGCCACCGCAGCCCGACCGTCGAGTTCCCACCAACGACTCTTACGAACGACCGCGCAGCAATTACGCCACACCAAGCCGCGACGTATACATACCTCCACCCAGACGCGAAGGTAATTCCTCTTCATACCCGCGAAACCAGCAGAAATTTTGCAATTACTGCAAGACGCCGGGACACGACATTCACGAATGTCGCAAGCGAGAGTACAACAACCGCATACGCGAACAGCAGGGAAACGGGAGGCCCCTCCCGTCTCACCCGAACCCGCGACGGGAGGTAACCGAAAACTCGCGCCCACAATCGATCCGGACGTTATCGAGCGAACACACTGTACCAGAGGAAGAGTGTCGCGAGTCACATTAAGCCCCGATACCAAAGTGCCACACGTAATGGTTTCGTCCCCCGACTTTCCTTCCACCGGAAAATTTATGATCGACACTGGAGCCGAGCCGAATATAATCAAGGCATCGCTCCTTAACCCAAGCATAGTCGTAGATGTCGCGAATAGTATTAATATATCGGGGATCACTGACGAAAGCGTTGCAACCCTGGGTTCTACCACCGTCAACATAGCAAACGCAGTGGTGGAATTCCACGTGGTGCCTGATACGTTCCCAATTCCTGCGGACGGAATTTTGGGAGCAGCATTCCTCTCGGGAGAGGCAGAGATATCGTTCAGAACCAAAAGCCTGGTCTGGAACGGAAATAAATTCTCGTTTTTATCAGCAGATAGGTGTATTATCGGACCACGCGCGAGCGCGTGTATCGCGGTGAACGCCACCGGCCCGGAAATAGGCTACATTAGAAAATGCGAATTAACACCAGGCGTGATGGTGCCGCATTGCTTAGTCAAAATCTCTAACGGAAAAGCATTCGTTAACTGCGTAAACACTTCGGACAAGGCTGTCGACCTCCCCATGCCGACCATGGAGCTGGAGGAGGTGGAAGGCATCGAGTATACCGCGGAATCACGCGAGACCAATTCAATTTCAATTCATTCAGTTGCTCAATACTTCGAATCCAGCTCTCCTAACTCGCGACGTAAAGAGATCACCGACATAATAAGTACGAGTCATCTCAGCAAAGAGGAGAGATCACACGTCGACCAAATCATTTACGAATACCACGACGTCTTCCACCTCCCGGGTGAGCCTCTGGGAAAGACTAACGCGGTAAAACATAAAATTATAACAACCGACGAAATACCCGTACATGTAAAACAGTATAGATATCCTCCAATCCACAAAGAGGAAATCAATAACCAGATGAAGGAGCTGTTGGAACAAAATATCGTAGCTCCTTCCAAGTCACCATTCAATAGCCCTTTGTGGATTGTCCCGAAGAAACCCGACGCCGACGGGAACAAAAGGTGGCGTATGGTAGTCGATTTCAGGTCTTTAAACGAAAAGTCGATCC
Organism: Megalopta genalis; assembly: GCF_051020955.1. Lineage (NCBI taxonomy): Eukaryota > Metazoa > Arthropoda > Insecta > Hymenoptera > Halictidae > Megalopta > Megalopta genalis. The sequence continues at coordinate 13,384 of NW_027477787.1, read as the reverse complement.
CGGATGCCTACCCGTTACCAAGCATCCTAGAAATCTTAGATCAACTCGGCAGTGCAAAATATTTTAGCGTTTTCGATTTGGCCAGCGGGTTCCACCAGATCGAAATGGAACCCGAAGACGCGGCGAAAACGGCATTCTCAACCCCTTACGGACACTACGAGTTCAAAAGGATGCCCTTCGGCCTACGGAACGCCCCCGCCACCTTTCAGAGGCTAATGGACAATATTTTATCGGGTCTCCAGGGCACGGAGCTCTTCGTGTACCTGGATGACATAGTTATCTACGCGAGAAGTTTATCAGAGCACAAGTCCAAGTTCAACAAGCTTGCCCAAAGGTTGCGGGACGCGAACCTTAAACTACAACCGTCGAAATGCGGATTTTTGCACCGCGAGGTAGCGTACCTCGGCCACATAATAGGGGAGGACGGAGTTAAGCCCTGTCCACAGAAAATTATTGCGGTCAAAGAATTCCCCAAACCCAAAAACGTAAAGAGCCTTCGCGAGTTCCTTGGTCTGTCGGGCTATTACAGACGGTTTATCAAAAACTTTTCAAACATCTCGAAACCACTAACCACGCTGCTAAAAAAGGACACCAAGTTCGTTTGGGGTCAACAACAGGAAAACGCCTTTCACACGTTACGAGAAGTGTTGACCACGGAGCTGCTATTACAGTATCCAGATTTCTCTAAAGAATTTAACATAACAACAGATGCTTCGGGGTATGCCATAGGCGGCATTCTTAGCCAGGGAGAACAGGGGAAAGATCGTCCCATCGCGTACGCATCTCGCCTACTTCACGGTGCAGAATTAAATTACTCAACCATCGAGAAGGAGTGCCTAGCCATCATTTACTGTACGCAATATTTCCGGCCATACATCTACGGCCACAAATTCAACCTAATCACAGATCATCAGCCACTCGTGTGGATGAACTCAGTCAAAGACCCTACGTCCAGGCTGCTCCGTTGGCGCCTGAAACTGGCCGAGTTCGATTACCGGATCACTTACAAAACAGGAAAAACCAATTTAAACGCAGACGCGCTTTCACGCAACCCCGTGAGCACCCTTCCAATGTCCTCCGGCTCTGGGTCATCCGACATGTTCGACGCCGTTAAACGACCACCGCGACCCCTTCCACCCACCCCACAGAATCCGTCACCAATCCTCGGCCGACGGCCACCATCGCGAAATGTTCCTTCCACTCCCCGCCCCAACCAACCGCCACCTAGCCCGCCATCTTCACGAAAAGATCTGCCATTTTCACCCAACGCCTCGCCTTCATCTCACCAATCCCCAACCGCCCATTCCCCTCCGCACACTCCTCGCTCTCCTACGATAACAGTGGACACGCCCACCGACAGAGCAGTCACGTCCAGCCCCGAATCACAATCGGAAACCGACAGTAGCGAGAACATATTCGAACAATACAACCACCCCGCGAAACCAAATAGAAGAACGTTCGTGCATACACGCGACCGGTTGATTATGCGCGACGATAACCTGGTGGCGTTCATAACAATGGACGGCCAACCCGTGGACCCCGGGGCAGTAGATCTGTTCTCAGCCGGTAGAATACCACCACTCGAAAACCTAACGTTGTCCAGGGCAAAAGTATTGAACTCCGGAAAGAAGAAATTAATCCTACTCCCCATAAAATCCACAAAACATCACGCGGCCTCGCACGAAAACATAACAGAGTCTCTCAGATCAATACTGGACGTCGTGACCGAACTACAACTCGATTCCTTTAGCATATCAAAGATATCAATAGACGAGACACCCTGGATCAGCATTTACAAAATTCTCTTAGAACTATTTTCAAACACCAACACACAAATTTTCGCCTGCGGTAACGAAGTCCGGATACCCCCGATCAACGATCGATCCTCCATAATATCTGAAAACCACGACTCAGCCTTCGCGGGACACAAAGGCATTACGAAAACGTACAGGAGAATCAGGGAAAGATATTTTTGGCCCACACTCAAAAAAGAAGTCCAAGAATTCGTAAATTCGTGTGAATCATGCCAACGAAAAAAATTAGTCCGCGTTAAAACAAGACAACCCATGACGATAACTGACACGCCCGGTAGCGCTTTTGAGAAAGTTTCAATGGATATTGTAGGCCCGCTTCCCACTTCACCTAACGACTTCTCCTACATCTTAACAATCCAAGACCTCCTCACAAAATACTCCCTAGCCATCCCACTAAGAAACGCGAACGCGATAGAAATCGCGAATGCGTTTACCCAGGAATTTATTTGCCGTTTCGGCGCGCCAAAGGGTATACTGACTGATCAAGGAACGAATTTCCTCAGTTCTCTCATGAGAAATGTAGCTAAGCGATTCAAGATCACACAATTCAAAACAACCGCGTTCAGACCCCAAAGCAACGGCTCAGTAGAACGTTCTCACCACGTTTTAACGGAATATCTGAAACAGTACATAACGAAGGGAAACTGGGACGAGTGGCTGCCGTTCGCAACCTTCTCATATAACACGAGTACGCACGAAGGCACACTGTTCACCCCTCACGAGCTTGTCTTCGGTACAATAGCTAGGACTCCCTCAGCAAATACCGCAATGCACGACTCGTCAGACGAGTCATACAACGAATATTTAGAAAATCTTCAATCAAGAATCTCCGAAACAGTAGGGAAAGCCCGAGAGAACTTGGAATCCGCAAAGTATCGCTCTAAAAAGTATTACGACAGGAAAACGAATGCTCAATCCTTTTCCGTCGGGGACAATGTGTATCTACTCAAAGAGCCGCGTAAAAGTAAGTTCGACGACGAATATTCCGGCCCGTACGAAATTGTGGAATGTATAAGCGATAGAAATGTAAGAATAAACTATAAGTCTGGTTCGCGAGTGGTCCATACGGACAAACTGAAACACGCCCCAACAGGACACCTCAGAGTGCAAAGTGTAACAGAGATGCGTTCGCCCCCACCCCAAACCCCAAACCCCACCACTCGGAACATAGGACAGCACCGGTATAAAACAGTGAGCGAGCTCCGAGACAACCCTCAGTCTGCATCCAACACCGCCAACATGAACATGACCGCACCACTTCTGATCTTCACTCTCATACGTACAGCCTCAGCAGTGATAGGCTACGACTGTGGAAGTTCGACCGTAAACGCGACTACGTTCTCCACAGTAGACAAACCGCTCTGCGAATTTTCCGATACCGAACCGACAGTCCAAAACGTCAGTATTCAGCTCCTCCAGATAGTCGACTTCAAGGAGACCACAACCTTCCAATGCAAAGTTGAAATAGATCGGACCATCTACTATTGCGGCATGCACTCCCACATGTCCGTAGTGAATAACGGCCGCCAACAGTACCTTCTCAACACTCCAAGAGACATATGCAAAACAATGCATAACTCAGGCGTACTTGTGCTACCGCCCAACAACCAATTAGTGGGACTAATGAGCAACAGCACCACCACGAGAAGTATTACACTGGCAGGTTCCATTCTGCAGGACGGAACATGCGGCGGAACTACGTATAGCGACCCTTTCGGCACTTGGAACCAAGTCATAGTGCAAGCAGTGATCAGAGTCACTCTCAAAAACTTCAGCGCCTCAACCAAAATCTCGACCAATGAGATACTCCTACCCACAGGACACCGGTGCACACTCGACAGGGAATACTGCACGGATCCGGAAGACGGATTCACCTTTTGGGACAGCATGCCTACCGACCAGTGCGCCTTCAACAAATATGAAGTCCTCTTCGATGGCAGATCTACCAAAGTCTTCACACCAAACCACAGCAACACTCCAACTTACACAGTGGCATCCGGCGACACCGTATTCGCACTCACGAGCACCGGCCGGACGCAGATCTGCGGCTACACGCTAATCCGGACCGAACACCCGAAGCTGCTCCTCCTAGAAACAGACAAAGAAGGAAAATTCAAATCAATTACCAAAACCAAGATCAATAGCCTGGACATATTCACTTATGTAAACACGAAATTCGTGTATATCGAGAAGCACCTCCGGTCCCAAATCATCGCAATGTATAGAGACATCATCAACCAAAAATGCGCACTGGAACGCCAGGTCTTGAAAAATGTTATCTCACTAATCCACATATCACCGGCAGAAGTCGCCACAACATTGGTAAAAGAGCCCGGTTACATGGCCATTCCCGCCGGAGAAGCCATATACGTCGTCAAGTGCATACCCGTTCAGTGCGTCCTCAGGAAGACAGAGGAGTGCTACGACGAACTTCCCGTCACCTATAGAAACAATTCGTTCTTCCTGACACCACGCACGCATATCCTCACAAGAACAGGCACTAAAAGAGTATGCAACGAATTGATTCCACCGATCTACCAAATTCACGGGGCATGGTACAAGATTACGCCTCGACCAGTAGAGAGTATACCACCTCCGCCACTCCAGCCGATAACAACATCTGCATGGAAATACATTGACCCAACAAATCTTGCTACCGGCGGAATATACACACAGGAAGACATCCAAAAACTTAATGAGCACATCATGTTCCCTATCGAAAAGATGGCAGTAATAAATGCACTGGCACAAGGCGCATCAGGCAGATCGTACGCAGACGGATCCGTGAAACTGCACAATCTGATGGATGAGGACACCTTGAAACAGATCGCAGAATCAACTAGCAAGAAAATATGGGGCACCTTCATCGAATTCGGCTCCATAATGGCTGATCATCAAACATTGCATCAACACAATCCTCAACGGGATCGCTCTACACGCGGCCTACGGGTGGAGTCTCCAGCTCCTCGCAGCATCGTGGAGTGCCCTGGCGCACTTCTGCCTTTACCTAAAGCACAAACAAAGTGTCAGTGAAGTGCCCCCCAAGTGTACCACGACCGAGTGTATCCCTTTAACAAGCGTTATAGTCGATAAGGAAGAGCAAACGGACTCAAAAACAAAGAACTCTAACGACTTTGAAAACTCTATCGAGCGTACTGATAAATACGTATCGTATAAGAAACGGTCTCTCCTCGCCGACTCAGACGAGGAAGAAAAATGACTATCATCATTTTTCTTTCTCCCAGGGGGGGAGGTGTTACGTCTCCCGACGTATTGATGTAACCATATAAATGCGGATTCGGCAAGCCAACGCCTTGCCGGGTCGAGCGCCGGGCGCTCGAAAAATTTTGGAAATAGGTGTCAAATTACATCGTAATTTGACACCCTTTTCAGGCCCGGGCCTTCAAATCGACCTAGCCATAAGAACATAGATTATATATATTAACCCGAACTAGTTATAGGAAGATATACTACATTCGAGCCCCTATCCTACGCTCTCCCGATACCCATCCTACCGTTCAACCCATTACCGACACCTCCGCCAACGTTACCATACGAGTAATACCATAAGAAGCGTTCAAGCGTTTACCGACTCTTCCACTGATGTTACCATATGCGTAATACCGTAAGACGTGTGCAAGCGTTAGCTATAGAACACCAAAGACGCGCTCCGCTAGCCGACTCACCAGCATTCCCCGGCATCCCCACTCCGGAGGATTCCCCACCACACGGTACGCCCCACTCGTACCTCCCCGGAGCAGCAGCGCCCCCACAACCGAAGGAGGTCAGAGCACCAGCGAAGATCGTCAGTTCTACTCCCAGCTCCACCGAGGAACGACTTCGTCTGGAGACCTCCCCGCACTTTACTATTTCAACTCTACTCCCAGTCGTAATTAATATTAGGAGTCTAAGTGTATCTTAATCTTGAATATATTCTTTAATACTTAGTTATTGTCGTACCCTTCAATCTTCAATCCTAACTTCTTCACGGCAAAGGAAACGAGTGTCGCCTATGGTCGAACGGTTGTCTAAACCCTTCTGACTGCCAAGTTAATATACGCACGGAGCTCACCCTGAATGCTCGGTATAGAGACTTGAGGCTTTCGGTTGGAACCTGACAACAGTCCTTCTAAGCGACATAAGCTCCCCATGCCAAAACGCGCCGGTCGTAAATATCAGCTTCGGAAGCTTTGCCGAAAAACCAGCGCGAACGCTGACGGCTCACGGAGATTCGACCGCCAACGAAACTACGAGGCCCGTATCATCGCCCAGCTTCAGCGAGCCGTGAGACATCCATACGTCGAGCTGGTCCAGTGGAGCGAGCCCCGTCCGATCGACATAGACGATACCACGTCCTACCATCCAGTCTACGCGAAGGGAGACCCACGTCGAAGGCGCTACACGACGATCATCTTGCAGCAAGCCGCACTCCGAGCCCTCGAGGTCGCCCGGTCTATCGACCCGATGTACTAGACCGTCCGGTGAGTGCCTTTTGTAAACCGCCTATTCGCGAACGCATGAGATCCCGGTAATACACCGAACGTACGAGTCGCGTGTGTACCCAAAGGTTTGCAACGTACGTCTTGATCCGCGGTATTCGTGCGAATATATATATTTTTCGGGAAACGACGCCGCGGGACGTAACAATATCATGCGAAATACACGATTTCGACTCAAATTCGTGCGAAAAAGCGATGTTAAACAAACGATTTAGCTTCAAATTCATGCGAATTACTCGAATTAGCTTTATATCCACGCGAAACGAACGATTTAACGTCAATATCACGCGAAACACACGATTTCGAATCCAATTCGTGCGAAATAGCGATTTTAAACAAACGAGTAACTTCAAATTCATGGGAAATGAACAATTTATTTCAAATTCAGGCGAAATACACGAATTAGCTTCTAATTCACGCGAAACAAACGTTATAGCGTCAATATCATGCGAAATACAAGATTTCGATTCAAATTCGTGCGAAATAGCGATTTTAAACAAACGATATAGCTTCAAATTCATGCGAAATGAACAATTTAGCTTCAAATTCATGCGAAATGAACAATTTAGATACCAAATTTATGCGAATTGCACGAATTAGCTTCAAATTCTCACGAGACAAACGATTTAACGTCAATATCACGTGAAACACACGATTTCGATTCAAATTCGTGCGAAATAGCAGTTTTCAACAAACGATTTCGATTCAACTTCGTGCGCAATAGCGATTTTAAACAAACGTTTTAGCTTCATATTCATGCGAAATGAACAATTTAGCTTCAAATTCATGCGAATTACTCGATTTAGCTTTAAATCCACCCGAAACAAACGACTTACCGTCATTATCATGCGAAACACACGATTTCGACTCAAATTCGTGCGAAAAAGCGATTTCAGACAAACGATTTAGGTTCAAATACATGCGAAATGAAGAATTTAGCTTCAAATTCATGCGAATTACTCGATTTAGCTTTAAATCCACCCGAAACAAACGACTTACCGTCAATATCATGCAAAATACAAGATTTCGATTCAAATTCGTGCGAAATAGCGATTTTAAACAAACGATATAGCTTCAAATTCATATGAAATGAACAATTTTGCTTCAAATTCATGCGAAATGAACAATTTAGCTACCAAATTTATGCGAATTGCACGAATTAGCTTCAAATTCTCGCGAGACAAACGATTTAACGTCAATATCACGTGAAACACAAGATTTCGCTTCAAATTCGTGCGAAATAGCGATTTTAAACAAACGATTTAGCTTCAAATTCATGCGAAATGAACAATTTAGCTTCAAATTCATTCGAATTGCACGAATTAGCTTTATATCCTCGCGAAACGAACGATTTAACGTCAATATCACGCGAAACACGCGATTTCAATTCAAATTCGTGCGAAATAGCGATTTTAAACAAACGAATTAGCTTCAAATTCATGAGAAATGAATAATTTAGCTTCAAATTCATGCGAAATGCACGAATTAGCTTTATTTCCACGCGAAACGAACGATTTAACGTCAATATCACGCGAAACACACGATTTCGATTCAAAATCGTGCGAAATAGCGACTTTAAACAAACGAATTAGCTTCAAATTCATGGGAAATGAACAATTTAGCTTCAAATTCAGGCGAAATACACGAATTAGCTTCTAATTCACGCGAAACAAACGTTATAGCGTCAATATCATGCAAAATACAAGATTTCGATTCAAATTCGTGCGAAATAGCGATTTTAAACAAACGATATAGCTTCAAATTCATGCGAAATGAATACTTTAGCTTCAAATTCATGCGAAATGAACAATTTAGCTACCAAATTTATGCGAATTGCACGAATTAGCTTCAAATTCTCGCGAGACAAACGATTTAACGTCAATATCACGTGAAACACACGATTTCGCTTCAAATTCGTGCGAAATAGCGATTTTAAACACACGATTTAGTTTCAAATTCATGCGAATGAACAATTTAGCTTCAAATTCATGCGAAATGAACAATATAGCTTCAAATTCATGCGAATTACTCGATTTAGCTTTAAATCCAGACGAACCAAACGACTTACCTTCAATATCATGCGAAATACACGATTTCGACTCAAATTCGTGCGAAAAAGCGATTTCAAACAAACGATTTAGCTTCAAATTCATGCGAAATGATCAATTTAGCTTCAAATTCATGCGAAATACACGAATTAGCTTTATATCCACGCGAAACGAACGATTTAACGTCAATATCACGTGAAACACACGATTTCGATTCAAATTCGTGCGAAAAAGCGATTTTAAACAAACGACTTCGATTCAAATTCGTGCGCAATAGCGATTTTAAACAAACGTTTTAGCTTCAAATTCATGCGAAATGAACAATTTAGCTTCAAATTCATGCGAAATGAACAATTTAGCTTCAAATTCATGCGAAATGAACAATTTAGCTTCAAATTCATGCGAAATGAACAATTTAGCTTCAAATTCATGCGAAATGAACAATTTAGCTTCAAATTCATGCGAAATACACGAATTAGCTTTATATCCACGCGAAACGAACGATTTAACGTCAATATCACGCGAAACACACGATTTCGATTCAAATACGTGCGAAATAGCGATTTTAAACAAACGAATTAGCTTCAAATTCATGCGAAATGAACAATTTAGCTTCAAATTCATGCGAAATGAACAATATAGCTTCAAATTCATGCGAATTACTCGATTTAGCTTTAAATCCAGACGAAACAAACGACTTACCTTCAATATCATGCGAAATACACGATTTCGACTCAAATTCGTGCGAAAAAGCGATTTCAAACAAACGATTTAGCTTCAAATTCATGCGAAATGAACAATTTAGCTTCAAATTCATGCGAAATGAACAATTTAGCTTCAAATTCATGCGAAATACACGAATTAGCTTTATATCCACGCGAAACGAACGATTTAACGTCAATATCACGCGAAACACGCGATTTCAATTCAAATTCGTGCGAAATAGCGATTTTAAACAAACGAATTAGCTTCAAATTCATGAGAAATGAATAATTTAGCTTCAAATTCATGCGAAAAACACGAATTAGCTTTATATCCACGCGGAACGAACGATTTAACGTCAATATCACTCGAAACACACGATTTCGCTTCAAATTCGTGCGAAATAGCGATTTTAAACAAACGATTTAGCTTCAAATTCATGCGAAAGTAACAATTTAGCTTCAAATTCATTCGAATTGCGCGAATTAGCTTTATATCCTCGCGAAACGAACGATTTATCGTCAATATCAAGCGAAACACACGATTTCGATTCAAATTCGTGCGAAATAGCGATTTTAAACAAACGAATTAGCTTCAAATTCATGGGAAATGAATAATTTTGCTTCAAATTCAGGCGAAATACACGAATTAGCTTCTAATTCACGCGAAACAAACGTTATAGCGTCAATATCATGCGAAATACAAGATTTCGATTCAAATTCATGCGAAATGGCGATTTTAAACAAACGATTTCGATTCAAATTCGTGCGAAATAGCGATTTTAAACAAACGAATTAGCTTCAAATTCATGGGAAATGAACAATTTAGCTTCAAATTCAGGCGAAATACACGAATTAGTTTCTAATTCACGCGAAACAAACGTTATAGCGTCAATATCATGCGAAATACAAGATTTCGATTCAAACTCGTGCGAAATAGCGATTTTAAACAAACGATTTCTATTCAAATTCGTGCGCAATAGCGATTTTAAACAAACGTTTTAGCTTCAAATTCATGCGAAATGAACAATTTAGCTTCAAATTCATGCGAAATGAACAATATAGCTTCAAATTCATGCGAATTACTCGATTTAGCTTTAAATCCACCCGAAACAAACGACTTACCGTCAATATCATGCGAAATACACGATTTCGACTCAAATTCGTGCGAAAAAGCGATGTTAAACAAACGATTTAGCTTCAAATTCATGCGAATTACTCGAATTAGCTTTATATCCACGCGAAACGAACGATTTAACGTCAATATCACGCGAAACACACGATTTCGATTCAAATTCGTGCTCAATAGCGATTTTAAACAAACGAATTAGCTTCAAATTCATGGGAAATGAACAATTTAGTTCAAATTCAGGCGAAATACCCGAATTAGCTTCTAATTCACGCGAAACAAACGTTATAGCGTCAATATCATGCGAAATACAAGATTTCGATTCAAATTCGTGCGAAATAGCGATTTTAAACAAACGATATAGCTTCAAATTCATGCGAAATGAACAATTTAGCTTCAAATTCATGCGAAATGAACAATTTAGATACCAAATTTATGCGAATTGCACGAATTAGCTTCAAATTCTCACGAGACAAACGATTTAACGTCAATATCACGTGAAACACACGATTTCGATTCAAATTCGTGCGAAATAGCGATTTTCAACAAACGATTTCGATTCAAATTCGTGCGCAATAGCGATTTTAAACAAACGTTTTAGCTTCATATTCATGCGAAATGAACAATTTAGCTTCAAATTCATGCGAATTACTCGATTTAGCTTTAAATCCACCCGAAACAAACGACTTACCGTCATTATCATGCGAAACACACGATTTCGACTCAAATTCGTGCGAAAAAGCGATTTCAGACAAACGATTTAGGTTCAAATACATGCGAAATGAACAATTTAGCTTCAAATTCAGGCGAAATACACGAATTAGCTTCTAATTCACGCGAAACAAACGTTATAGAGTTAATATCATGCAAAATACAAGATTTCGATTCAAATTCGTGCGAAATAGCGATTTTAAACAAACGATATAGCTTCAAATTCATGCGAAATGAACAATTTAGCTTCAAATTCATGCGAAATGAACAATTTAGCTACCAAATTTATGCGAATTGCACGAATTAGCTTCAAATTCTCGCGAGACAAACGATTTAACGTCAATATCACGTGAAACAAATGATTTCGCTTCAAATTCGTGCGAAATAGCGATTTTAAACAAACGATTTAGTTTCAAATTCATGCAAAATTAACAATTTAGCTTCAAATTCATGCGAAATGAACAATTTAGCTTCAAATTCATGGGAAATACACGAATTAGCTTTATATCCACGCGAAACGAACGATTTAACGTCAATATCAAGCGAAACACACGATTTCGTTTCATATTCGTGCGAAATAGCGATTTTAAACACACGAATTAGCTTCAAATTCATGGGAAATGAACAATTTAGCTTCAAATTCATGCGAAATGAACAATTTAGCTACCAAATTTATGCGAATTGCACGAATTAGCTTCAAATTCTCGCGAGACAAACGATTTAACGTCAATATCACGTGAAACAAATGATTTCGCTTCAAATTCGTGCGAAATAGCGATTTTAAACAAACGATTTAGTTTCAAATTCATGCAAAATTGACAATTTAGCTTCAAATTCATGCGAAATGAACAATTTAGCTTCAAATTCATGGGAAATACACGAATTAGCTTTATATCCACGCGAAACGAACGATTTAACGTCAATATCAAGCGAAACACACGATTTCGTTTCATATTCGTGCGAAATAGCGATTTTAAACACACGAATTAGCTTCAAATTCATGGGAAATGAACAATTTAGCTTCAAATTCAGGCGAAATACACGAATAGCTTCTAATTCACGCAAAACAAACGTTATAGCGTCAATATCATGCGAAATACATGATTTCGCTTCAAATTCGTGCGAAATAGCGATTTTAAACAAACGTTGTAGCTTCAAATTCATGCGAAATGAACAATTTAGCTTCAAATTCATGCGAAATCAACAGTTTAGCTTCAAATTCATGCGAATTACTCGATTTAGCTTTAAATCCACCCGAAACAAACGACTTACCGTCAATATCATGCGAAATACACGATTTCGACTCAAATTCGTGCGAAATAGCAATTTTAAACAAACGAATTAGCTTCAAATTCATGGGAAATGAACAATTTAGTTCAAATTCAGGCGAAATACCCGAATTAGCTTCTAATTCACGCGAAACAAACGTTATAGCGTCAATATCATGCGAAATACAAGATTTCGATTCAAATTCGTGCGAAATAGCGATTTTAAACAAACGATATAGCTTCAAATTCATGCGAAATGAACAATTTAGCTTCAAATTCATGCGAAATGAACAATTTAGATACCAAATTTATGCGAATTGCACGAATGAGCTTCAAATTCTCACGAGACAAACGATTTAACGTCAATATCACGTGAAACACGCGATTTCGATTCAAATTCGTGCGAAATAGCGATTTTCAACAAACGATTTCGATTCAAATTCGTGCGCAATAGCGATTTTAAACAAACGATTTAGTTTCAAATTCATGCAAAATTAACAATTTAGCTTCAAATTCATGCGAAATGAACAATTTAGCTTCAAATTCATGGGAAATACACGAATTAGCTTTATATCCACGCGAAACGAACGATTTAACGTCAATATCAAGCGAAACACACGATTTAGTTTCATATTCGTGCGAAATAGCGATTTTAAACACAGGAATTAGCTTCAAATTCATGGGAAATGAACAATTTAGCTTCAAATTCAGGCGAAATACACGAATTAGCTTCTAATTCACGCGAAACAAACGTTATAGCGTCAATATCATGCGAAATACAAGATTTCGATTCAAATTCGTGCGAAATAGCGATTTTAAACAAACGATATAGCTTCAAATTCATGCGAAAGGAACAAATTAGCTTCAAATTCATGCGAAATGAACAATTTAGCTACCAAATTTATGCGAATTGCACGAATTAGCTTCAAATTCTCGCGAGACAAACGATTGAACGTCAATATCACGTGAAACACACGATTTCGCTTCAAATTCGTGCGAAATAGCGATTTTAAACAAACGATTTAGCTTCAAATTCATGCGAAATGAACAATTTAGCTTCAAATTCATTCGAATTGCACGAATTAGCTTTATATCCTCGCGAAACGAACGATTTAACGTCAATATCACGCGAAACACGCGATTTCAATTCAAATTCGTGCGAAATAGCGATTTTAAACAAACGACTTCGATTCAAATTCGTGCGCAATAGCGAT